>NW_024745730.1:0-20586 GCF_018991925.1 Homarus americanus
GGGTGATTGGGCATTGTCACTGTGGGGAGTGTGGGGTATAAGCGGGGAGAGGTCTCCCACACTACAACTCGTAACCCCATCGTCCAGGGTATCGTTTTGATCCCTGTGAGACATGCCGACTGCTTCTATACTCTATCTGTGCAAAAGACCGGGTCAGCCCCTCGTAATCTATGCACAGAATTACAGAAGTTTACAGTAAGTCACAAGAAATCTTGTATACGGTGAATGCGTGTGTGTGTTTGTGTGTCTGGCGGGAGGGGAGAGACTTGGCGCGCTGCCAGACGTAGGAGCGGCTGGGCAGCGTCGCCTGGCTCCTCAGTCACCCTTAGACCAGAGAAGGGAGAGCACGTACTGTCGGGTCGCTCCCTTAGTCAGCTGACCGCAACTTGCACAGACAATTATGATTAAAATACACAGCACAGCACTTCACAGCACATCACTGTACACAGCATAGCACTTCACAACACTGTAAGTCTAGAGGCTTGTAGTAGTCTTGCTGTCGGCTGAAGTGGAAGAGACGCCATAAACAGAGTCCGGGGGAAGGCTTGGTCCACTGTATCTCACTGAGAAATAATCACTGCGCCATCTAGCGTATTGCCAGATACCCAAAGAATGTTCTATACTACTGAGGGTATATACAAACACTTGTTGTCTTTAAAAGTAGGTTCTATTCTCGTACGGGAGATAATATTACAGTAGGACACAATATGGATACTCGTGTTTCCAAGCCGGATATGGTAAAACGTTGCTCTGATCACCGAAGGGGCACGGGTGGTCCCCATTAGAGGTTCATGGCGCCATAAGGTCGTTGAACAGGCTTTGTGTGAAATATAGTAGAGTCTAGGACTGCTTTTATTGTCCTGGTGGCCCAGAGGTAGCATACCCCGGTCACAATTATATGATCGTGGGTTTGAATCTTGGTGGGGTGAGGTGTTGATTATATGTAGAAGTCCAAGTGCTTTATTGGGCTAATGAAATATATTTGGATCCTCGTGTTTCGAAGCCGCATTTTGTAAAACGTTGCTCTGATCACCTAAGCGGCACGGGTGGTCCCCATTAGAGGTTCACGGCGCCATAAGCTCGTTGAACAGGATTTGTGTGAAATATAGCAGAGTGTAGGACTGCTTTTATTGTCCTGGTGGCCCAGAGGTAGCGTTCCCCGGTCACAATTATAAGATCGTGGGTTCAAATCCTGGTGGGGTGAGGTTTTGATTATATGTAGAAGTCCTCGTGCTTTATTGGGCTATTGAAATATATATGGATCCTCGAGTTTCTAAGCCAGATTTGGTAAAACGTTGCTCTGATAACCTAAGCGGCATTGGTGGTCCCCATTAGAGGTTCACGGCGCCATAAGCTCATTCAACAGGCTTTGTGTGAAATATAACAGTCTAGGACTGCTTTTAGTTTCCTGGTGGTTCAGAGGCAGCGTTCCCCGGTCACAATTATAAGATCATGGGCTCAAATCCTGGTGGGGTGAGGTGTTGATTATATGTAGAAGTCCACGTGCTTTATTGGGATAATGAAATATATATGGATCCTCGTGTTTCGAAGCCGCATTTGGTAAAACATTGCTCTGATCACCTAAGCAGCACGGGTGGTCCCCATTAGAGGTTCACGGCGCCATAATATCATTGAACAGGCTTTGTGTGAAATATAGCAGAGTCTAGGACTGCTTTTATTGTCCTGGTGGCCCAGAGGTAGCATTCCCCTGTCATAATTAGAAGATCATGGGTTCAAATCCTGGTCGGGTGAGGTGTTGATTATGTGTAAAAGTCCGCGTGCTTTATTGGGATAATGAAATATATATGGATCCTCGTGTTTCGAAGCCGCATTTGGTAAAACATTGCTCTGATCACCTAAGCAGCACGGGTGGTCCCCATTAGAGGTTCACGGCGCCATAATCTCATTGAACAGGCTTTGTGTGAAATATAGCAGAGTCTAGGACTGCTTTTATTGTCCTGGTGGCCCAGAGGTAGCATTCCCCTGTCATAATTAGAAGATCATGGGTTCAAATCCTGGTGGGGTGAGGTGTTGATTATGTGTAAAAGTCCGCGTGCTTTATTGGGCTAATGAAATATATATGGATCCTCGTGTTTCGAAGCAGCATTTGGTAAAACGTTACTCTGATCACCTAAGCGGCACGGGTGGTCCCCATGAGAGGTTCACGGCGCCATAAGCTCTTTGAACAGGCTTTGTATGAAATATAGCAGTGTCTAGGACTGCTTTTATTGTCTTGGTGGCCCAGACGTAGCGTTCCCCGGTCACAATTATAAGATCGTGGCTTCAAATCCTGATGGGGTGAGGCGTTGATTATATGTAGAAGTCTGCGTGCTTTATTGGGCTAATGAAATATATATGGATCCTCGTGTTTCCGGCGCATTTGGTAAAACGTTGCTCTGATCACCTAAAGCGACGCGAATTGGTTTCCACTATAGTGGTTCTGGCGCCATAGCTTCGTTTGAACAGGCTTGTGTGGTATATAGCAGGTCTATGTGGGTTGAGGTGTTGATTATATGTAGAAGTCTGCGTGCTTTATTGGGCAAATGAAATATATATGGATCCTCGTGTTTCGAAGCCGGATTTGGTAAAACGTTGCTCTGATCACTTAAGCGGCATGGGTGGTCCCCTATAGTGGTTCACAGCGCCATAAGCTCGTTAAACAGGCTTTGTGTGAAATATAGCAGAATCTATTACTGCTTTTATTGTCCTGGTGGCCCAGAGGTAGCGTTCCCCCGTCACAATTAGAAGATCGTGGGTTCAAATCCTGGTGGGGAGAGGTGTTGATTATATTAAGAAGTCCACGTGCTTTATTGGGCTACTGAAATATATATGGATCCTCGTGTTTCGAAGCCGCATTTGGTAAAACGTTGCTCTGATCACCTAAGCGGCACGGGTGGTTCCCCTATAGTGGTTCACAGCGCCATAAGCTCGTTGAACAGGCTTTGTGTGAAATATAGCAGAGTCTAAGGCTGCTTTTATTGTCCTAGTGGCCCAGGGGTAGCATTCCCCGGTCACAATTTAGATAAATTGGGTTCAAATCCTGGTGGGTTGGTGTTGATTATATGTAGAAGTCTGCGTGCTTTTATTGGGCAAATGAAATATGGATCTTGTGTTTGACGGGATTTATTAAAACGTTGCTCTGATCACTTAAGCGGCACAGGTGGTCCCCATTAGTGGTTCATGGAGCCATAAGGTCGTTGAACAGGCTTTGTGTGAAATATAGTAGAGACTTGGACTGCTTTTATTGTCCTGGTGGCCCAGAGGTAGCATACCCCGGTAACAATTATAAGAGCGTGGGTTTGAATCCTGGTGGGGTGAGGTGTTGATTATATGTAGAGTCCGCATGCTTTATTGGGCTAATGAAAGATATATGGATCCTCGTGTTTCGAAGCCGCATTTGGTAAAACGTTACTCTGATCACCTAAGCGGCACAGGTGGTCCCCATTAGTGGTTCACGGCGCCATAAGCTCGTTGAAAAGGCTTTGTGTGAAATATAGCAGAGTCTAGGACTGCTTTTATTGTCCTGGTGGCCCAGGGGTAGCATTCCCCGGTCACAATTATAAGATCGTGGGTTCAAATCCTGATGGGGTGAGGTGTTGATTATATGAAGAAGTCCGCGTGCTTTATTGGGCTAATGAAATATATATGGATCCACGTGTTTCGAAGCCGCATTTGGTAAAACGTTGCTCTGATCACCTAAGCGGCACGGGTGGTCCCCTATAGTGGTTCACAGCGCCATAAGCTCGTTGAACAGGCTTTGTGTGAAATATAGCAGAGTCTAAGGCTGCTTTTATTGTCCTAGTGGCCCAGGGGTAGCATTCCCCGGTCACAATTATATGATCGTGGGTTCAAATCCTGGTGGGTTGAGGTGTTGATTATATGTAGAAGTCTGCGTGCTTTATTGGGCAAATGAAATATATATGGATCCTCGTGTTTCGAAGCTGGATTTGGTAAAACGCTGCTCTGATCACTTAAGCGGCACAGGTTTTTCCCATTAGTGGTTCATGGAGCCATAAGGTCGTTGAACAGGCTTTGTGTGAAATATAGTAGAGACTTGGACTGCTTTTATTGTCCTGGTGGCCCAGAGGTAGCATACCCCGGTCACAATTATTAGAGCGTGGGTTTGAATCCTGGTGGGGTGAGGTGTTGATTATATGTAGAAGTCCGCATGCTTTATTGGGCTAATGAAAGATATATGGATCCTCGTGTTTCGAAGCCGCATTTGGTAAAACGTTGCTCTGATCACCTAAGCGGCATGGGTGGTCCCCATTAGAGGTTCACGGCGCCATAAGCTCGTTGAACAGGCTTTGTGTGAAATATAGCAAAGTCTAGGACTGCTTTATTGTCCTAATTGTTGGCCCAAATTCGGTCCTGAATTATAAGATGGTGGGTTCAAATCTGATGGGGTGAGTGTTGATTATATAGAGAATCCGGCGTGCTTTATTGGGCTAATGAAATATATATGGATCCACGTGTTTCGAAGCCGCATTTGGTAAAACGTTGCTCTGATCACCTAAGCGGCACGGGTGGTCCCCTATAGTGGTTCACAGCGCCATAAGCTCGTTCAACAGGCTTTGTGTGAAATATAGCAGAGTCTAAGGCTGCTTTTATTGTCCTAGTGGCCCAGGGGTAGCATTCCCCGGTCACAATTATAAGATCGTGGGTTCAAATCCTGGTGGGTTGAGGTGTTGATTATATGTAGAAGTCTGCGTGCTTTATTGGGCAAATGAAATATATATGGATCCTCGTGTTTCGAAGCTGGATTTGGTAAAATGTTGCTCTGATCACTTAAGCGGCACAGGTGGTCCCCATTAGTGGTTCATGGAGCCATAAGGTCGTTGAACAGGCTTTGTGTGAAATATAGTAGAGACTTGGACTGCTTTTATTGTCCTGGTGGCCCAGAGTTAGCATACCCCGGTCACAATTATAAGAGCGTGGGTTTGAATCCTGGTGGGGTGAGGTGTTGATTCTATGTAGAAGTCCGCATGCTTTATTGGGCTAATGAAAGATATATGGATCCTCGTGTTTCGAAGCCGCATTTGGTAAAACGTTGCTCTGATCACCTAAGCGGCGCGGGTGGTCCCCATTAGAGGTTCTCGGCGCCATAAGCTCGTTGAAAAGGCTTTGTGTGAAATATAGCAGTGGCTAGGACTGCTTTAATTGTCCTGGTGGCCCAGAGGTAGCATTCCCCGGTCACAATTATAAGATAGTGGGTTCAAATCCTGGTGGGGTGAGGTGTTGATTATATGTAGAAGTCTGCGTGCTTTATTGGGCTAATGAAATATATATGGATCCTCGTGTTTCGAAGCCGGATTTGGTAAAACGTTGCTCTGATCACCTAAGTGGCACAGGTGGTCCCCATTAGTGGTTCATGGAGCCATAAGGTCGTTGAACAGGCTTTGTGTGAAATATAGTAGAGACTTGGACTGCTTTTATTGTCCTGGTGGCCCAGAGGTAGCATACCCCGGTCACAATTATAAGATCGTGGGTTTGAATCCTGGTGGGGTGAGGTGTTGATTATATGTAGAAGTCCGCGTGCTTTATTGGGCTAATGAAATATATATGGATCCTCGTGTTTCGAACCCGCATTTGGTAAAACGTTTCTCTGATCACCTAAGCAGCACGGGTGGTCCACATTAGAGGTTCACGGCGCCATAAGCTCGTTGAACAGGCTTTGTGTGAAATATAGTAGAGTCTAGGACTGCCTTTATTGTCCTGGTGGCCCAGAGGTAGCGTTCCCCGGTCACAATTATAAGATCATGGGTTCAAATCCTGGTGGGGTGAGGTGTTGATTATATGTAGAAGTCCGCGTGCTTTATTGGGCTAATGAAATATATATGGATCCTAGTGTTTCGAAGCCGCATTTGGTAAAACGTTGCTCTGATCATCTAAGCGGCACGGGTGGTCCTCATTAGAGGTTTACGGTGCGTTAAGCTCGTTGAACAGGCTTTGTGTGAAATATAGCAGAGTCTAAGACTGCTTTTATTGTTCCTGGTAGACCAGAGGTAGCGTCCCCCGGTCACAATTATAAGATCATGGGTTCGAATCCTGGTGGGGTGAGGTGTTGATTATATGAAGAAGTCCGCGTGCTTTATTGGGCTAATGAAATATATATGGATCCTCGTGTTTCGAAGCCGCATTTGGTAAAACGTTGCTCTGATCACCTAAGCGGCACGGGTGGTCCTCATTAGAGGTTTATGGTGCCTTAAGCTCGTTGAACAGGCTTTGTGTGAAATATAGCAGAGTCTAGGACTGCTTTTATTGTCCTGGTGGCCCAGAGGTAGCACACCCTGGTCACAATTATAAGATCGTGGGTTTTAATCCTGGTGGGGTGAGGTGTTGATTATATGTAGAAGTCCGAGTGCTTTATTGGGCTAATGAAAAATATATGGATCCTCGTGTTTCGAAGCCAGATTTGGTAAAACGTTGCTCTCTCCACCTAAGCGGCACGGGTGGTCCCCTATAGTGGTCCCACGGCTCCATAAGCTCGTTGAACAGGCTTTGTGTGAAATATAACAGAGTCTAGGACTGCTTATAGTGTCCTGGTGGCTCAGAGGTAGCGTTCCCGGTCTAGTGTAAGATCGTGGGTTCAAATCCTGGTCAGGGTGAGTTTTTGATTATAAGTAGTCATGATGCTTTATTGGGCTATTGAAATATATATGGATCCCTCGAGTTTCCAAGCCGCATTTGGTAGATTGCTCTGATCACCTAAGCGTACGGGTGGTCCCCTATAATTGGTTCACAGCGCCTTAAGCTCGTTGAACAGGCTTTGTGTGAAATATATGGCAAGTCTAGGACTGCTTTTATTGTTCCTGGTGGCCCAGAGGTAGCGTCCCCAGTCTGAATTATAAGATCGTGGGTTCAAATCCTGGTGGGGTGAGTGTTGATTATGTAAAAGTCCAGCGTGCTTTATTGGGCTAATAGAAATATATATGGATCGCTTGTCTTCGGCAGCATTTGGTAAACGTTGCTCTGATCACCTAAGTGCTTTTTGGTGGTCCCCATTAGAAGATTCGGCGCCAAAGCTCGTTGAACAGGCTTTGTGTGTGAAATATAGCAGAGTCTAGGACTGCTTTTAGTGTCCTGGTGGCCAGAGGTAGCGTTCCCCGGTCACAATTAGAAGATCGTGGGTTCGAATCCTGGTGGGGTGAGGTGTTGATTATATGAAGAAGTCCACGTGCTCTATTGGGCTAATGAAATATATTTGGATCCTCGTTTTTCGAAGCCGCATTTGGTAAAACGTTGCTCTGATCTCCTAAGCGGCACGTGTGGTCCTCATTAGAGGTTTACGGCGCCTTAAGCTCGTTGAACAGGCTTTGTGTGAAATATAGCAGAGTCTAGGA
Organism: Homarus americanus; assembly: GCF_018991925.1. Taxonomy (NCBI): domain Eukaryota; kingdom Metazoa; phylum Arthropoda; class Malacostraca; order Decapoda; family Nephropidae; genus Homarus; species Homarus americanus. Next base: position 7,344 of record NW_024745730.1, read on the forward strand.
CTGCTTCTATTGTTCCTGGTGGCCCAGAGGTAGCGTCCCCCGGTCACAATTTTAAGATCGTGGGTTCAAATCCTGGTGGGGTGAGGTGTTGATTATATGTAGAACTCAGCGTGCTATTGGGGCCCGAAGAATGAAATATATATGGATCCTCGGGTTTCGAAGCCACATTTGGTAAAATGTTGCTCTGATCACCTAAGCGGCACAGGTGGTCCCCATTAGAGGTTCACGGCGCCATAAGCTCGTTGAACAGGCTTTGTGTAAAATATAGCAGAGTCTAGGAATGCTTTTAGTGTCCTGGTGGCCCACAGGTAGCGTTCCCGGTCACAATTAGAAGATCGTGGGTTCGAATCCTGGTGGGGTGAGGTGTTGATTATATGAAGAAGTCCGAGTGCTTTATTGGGTAAATGAAATATATATGGATACTCGTGTTTCCAAGCCGGATATGGTAAAACGTTGCTCTGATCACCTAAGGGGCACGGGTGGTCCCCATTAGAGGTTCACGGCGCCATAAGCTCGTTGAACAGGATTTGTGTGAAATATAGCAGAGTGTAGGACTGCTTTTATTGTCCTCGTGGCCCAGAGGTAGCGTTCCCCGGTCATAATTATAAGATCGTGGGTTCAAATCCTGGTGGGGTAAGGTTTTGATTATATGTAGAAGTCCGCGTGCTTTATTGGGCTATTGAAATATATATGGATCCACGAGTTTCCAAGACGCATTTGGTAAAACGTTGCTCTGATCACCTAAGCGGCACGGGTGGTCCCCTATAGTGGTTCACAGCGCCATAAGCTCGTTGAACAGGCTTTGTGGGAAATATAGCAGAGTCTAGTTCTGCTTTTATTGTCCTGGTGGCCCAGAGGTAGCGTTCCCCCGTCACAATTAGAAGATCGTGGGTTCAAATCCTGGTGGGGTGAGGTGTTGAATATATGAAGAAGTCCGCGTGCTTTATTGGTCTAATGAAATATATATGGATCATCGTGTTTCAAAGCCGCATTTGGTTAAACGTTGCTCTGATCTCCTAAGCGGCACGGGTGGTCCTCATTAGAGGTTTACGGCGCCTTAAGCTCGTTGAACAGGCTTTGTGTGAAATATAGCAGAGTCTAGGACTGCTTTTAGTGTCCTGTTGGCCCAGAGGTAGCGTTCCCCGGTCACAATTATAAGATCGTGGGTTTTAATCCTGGTGGGGTGAGGTGTTGATTATATGTAAAAGTTCGAGTGCTTTATTGGGCTAATGAAATAAATATGGATCCTCGTGTTTCGAAGCCGGATTTGGTAAAACGTTGCTCTGATCACCTAAGCGGCACGGGTGGTCCCCTATAGTGGTTCACAGCGCCATAAGCTCGTTGAACAGTCTTTGTGTGAAATATAGCAGAGTCTAGGACTGCTTTTATTGTCCTAGTGGCCCAGAGGTAGCATTCACCGGTCACAATTATAAGATCGTGGGTTCAAATCCTGGTGGGATGAGGTGTTGATTATATGTAGAACTCCGCGTGCTTTATTGGGCTAATGAAATATATATATGGATCCTTGTGTTTCGAAGCCGTATTTGGTAAAACGTTGCTCTGATCACCTAAGCGGCACGGGTGGTCCCCTATAGTGGTTCACAGTGCCATATGCTCGTTGAACAGGCTTTGTGTGAAATATAGTAGAGACTTGGACTGCTTTTATTGTCCTGGTAGCCCAGAGGTAGCATACCCCGGTCACAATTATAAGAGCGTGGGTTTGAATCCTGGTGGGGTGAGGTGTTGATTATATGTAGAAGTCTGCATGCTTTATTGGGCTAATGAAAGATATATGGATCCTCGTGTTTCGAAGCCACATTTGGTAAAACGTTGCTCTGACCACCTAAGCGGCACGGGTGGTCCCCATTAGAGGTTCACGGCGCCATAAGCTCGTTGAAAAGGCTTTGTGTGAAATATAGCAGAGTCTAGGACTGCTTTTATTGTCCTGGTGGCCCAGAGGTAGCATTCCCCGATCACAATTATAAGATCGTGGGTTCAAATCCTGATGGGGTGAGGTGTTGATTATATGAAGAAGTCCGCGTGCTTTATTGGGCTAATGAAATATATATGGATCCACGTGTTTCGAAGCCGCATTTGGTAAAACGTTGCTCTGATCACCTAAGCGGCACGGGTGGTTCCCCTATAGTGGTTCACAGCGCCATAAGCTCGTTGAACGGGCTTTGTGTGAAATATAGCAGAGTCTAAGGCTGCTTTTATTGTCCTAGTGGCCCAGGGGTAGCATTCCCCGGTCACAATTATAAGATCGTGGGTTCAAATCCTGGTGGGTTGAGGTGTTGATTATATGTAGAAGTCTGCGTGCTTTATTGGGCAAATGAAATATATATGGATCTTCGTGTTTCGAAGCCGGATTTGGTAAAACGTTGCTCTGATCACTTAAGCGGCACAGGTGGTCCCCATTAGTGGTTCATGGAGCCATAAGGTCGTTGAACAGGCTTTGTGTGAAATATAGTAGAGACTTGGACTGCTTTTATTGTCCTGGTGGCCCAGAGGTAGCATACCCCGGTCACAATTATAATATTGTGGGTTTGAATCCTGGTGGGGTGAGGTGTTTTTTATATATAGAAGTCCGACTGCTTTATTGGGCTAAAGAAATATATATGGATCCTCGTGTTTCGAAGCAGCATTTGGTAAAACGTTGCTCTGATCACCTAAGCGGCACGGGTGGTCCCCATTTGAGGTTCACGGCGCCATAAGCTCGTTAAACAGGCTTTGTGTGAAATATAGTAGAGTCTAGGACTGCTTTTTAGTGTCTAATTGGCCCAGAGTAAGCGTTCCCGGTCTAGTCTAGAAGATCGTAGGTTGAATCCTGGTAGGGTGAGAGTGTTGATTATATATAGAAGAAGTCAGCGTCCTCGTGGGCTAATGAAATATATTTGGATCCTCGTTTTTCGAAGCCGCATTTGGTAAAACGTTGCTCTGATCACCTAAGCAGCACGGTGGTCCCTATTAGAGGTTCACGGCGCCATAAGCTCGTTGAACAGGATTTGTGTGAAATATAGCAGAGTGTAGGACTGCTTTTATTGTTCTGGTGGCCCAGAGGTAGCGTCCCCCGGTCACAATTTTAAGATCGTGGGTTCAAATCCTGGTGGGGTGAGGTGTTGATTATATGTAGAAGTCCGAGTGCTTTATTGGGCTAATGAAATATATTTGGATCCTCGTTTTTCGAAGCCGCATTTGGTAAAACGTTGCTCTGATCACCTAAGCAGCACGGTGGTCCCTATTAGAGGTTCACGGCGCCATAAGCTCGTTGAACAGGATTTGTGTGAAATATAGCAGAGTGAAGACTGCTTTGGTGTCTGTGGCCCAGAGGTAGCGTTCCCCGGTCTCACAATTAGAAGATCGTGGGTTGAATCCTGGTGGGGTGAGGTGTTGATTATATATGAAGAATTCACGTGCTTTGGTGAAATAAAATATATGGATACTGCGTGTTTCCAAGCGGATATATGGTAAAACGTTGCTCTCTGATCACCTAAGGGCCGCAGGTGGTCCCCATTAGGAGTTCCGCGACGCCATATTTCGTTGAACAAGGATTTGTGTGAAATATATAGCAGAGTGTAGGACTGCTTTTTATTGTCCTGGTGGCCCAGAGGTAGCGTTCCCGGTCATAATTATAAGATCGTGGGTTCAAATCCTGGTGGGGTAAGGTTTTGATTATATGTAGAAGTCCGCGTGCTTTATTGGGCTATTGAAATATATATGGATCCACGAGTTTCCAAGACGCATTTGGTAAAACGTTGCTCTGATCACCTAAGCGGCACGGGTGGTCCCCTATAGTGGTTCACAGCGCCATAAGCTCGTTGAACAGGCTTTGTGGGAAATATAGCAGAGTCTAGTTCTGCTTCTATTGTCCTGGTGGCCCAGAGGTAGCGTTCCCCCGTCACAATTAGAAGATCGTGGGTTCAAATCCTGGTGGGGTGAGGTGTTGAATATATGAAGAAGTCCGCGTGCTTTATTGGGCTAATGAAATATATATGGATCATCGTGTTTCAAAGCCGCATTTGGTTAAACGTTGCTCTGATCTCCAAAGCGGCACGGGTGGTCCTCATTAGAGGTTTACGGCGCCTTAAGCTCGTTGAACAGGCTTTGTGTGAAATATAGCAGAGTCTAGGACTGCTTTTAGTGTCCTGTTGGCCCAGAGGTAGTGTTCCCCGGTCACAATTATAAGATCGTGGGTTTTAATCCTGGTGGGGTGAGGTGTTGATTATATGTAGAAGTTCGAGTGCTTTATTGGGCTAATGAAATATATATAGATCCTCGTGTTTCGAAGCCGCATTTGGTAAAACGTTGCTCTGATACCTAGCTGACACGGGTGGTCCCCTATAGTGGTTCACAGCGCCATAAGCTCGTTGAACAGGCTTTGTGTGAAATATAGCAGAGTCTAGGACTGCTTTTATTGTCTTAGTGGCCCAGAGGTAGCATTGCCCGGTCACAATTATAGGATCGTGGGTTCAAATCCTGGTGGGGTGAGGTTTTGATTATATGTAAAAGTCTGCGTGCTTTATTGGGCTAATGAAATAAATATGGATCCTCGTGTTTCGAAGCCGGAATTGGAAAAACGTTGCTCTGATCACCTAAGCGGCACAGGTGGTCCTCATTAGAGGTTTACGGCGCCTTAAGCTCGTTGAACAGGCTTTGTGTGAAATATAGCAGAGTCTAGGACTGCTTTTATTGTTCCTGGTGGCCCAGAGGTAGCATCCCCCGGTCACAATTTTAAGATCGTGGGTTCAAATCCTGGTGGGATGAGGTGTTGATTAGATGTAGAACTCCGCGTGCTTTATTGGGCTAATGAAATATATATATGGATCCTTGTGTTTCGAAGCCGCATTTGGTAAAACGTTGCTCTGATCACCTAAGCGGCACGGGTGGTCCCCTTTAGTGGTTCACAGCGCCATATGCTCGTTGAACAGGCTTTGTGTGAAATATAGCAGAGTCTAGGACTGCTTTTATTGTCCTAGTGGCCCAGAGGTAGCATTCACCGGTAACAATTATAAGATCGTGGGTTCAAATCCTGGTGGGGTGAGATGTTGATTATATGTAGAAGTCTGCGTGCTTTATTGGGCTAATGAAATATATATGGATCCTCGTGTTTCGAAGCCGCATTTGGTAAAACGTTGCTCTGATCACCTAAGCGGCACGGGTGGTCCCCATTAGAGGTTCACGGCGCCATAAGCTCGTTTAACAGGCTTTGTGTGAAATATAGCAGAGTCTAGGACTGCTTTTATTATCCTGGTGGCCCAGAGGTAGCATTCCCCGGTCACAATCATAAGATCGTGGGTTCAAATCCTGGTGTGGTGAGGTGTTGATTATATGAAGAAGTCCGCGTGCTTTATTGGGCTCATGAAATATATATGGATCCTCGTGTTTCGAAGCCGCATTTGGTAAAACGTTGCTCTCATCACCTAAGCGGCACGGGCGGTCCCCTATAGTGGTTCACAGCGCCATAAGCTCGTTGAAGAGGCTTTGTGTGAAATATAGTAGAGACTTGGACTGCTTTTATTGTCCTGGTGGCCGAGAGGTAGCGTCCCCCGGTCACAATTATAAGATCGTGGTTTCAAATCCTGGTGCGGTGAGGTGTGGATTATATGTAGAAGTCCGCATGCTTTATTGGGCTAATGAAATATATATGGATCCTCGTGTTTCGAAGCCGCATTTGGTAAAACGTTGCTCTGATCACCTAAGCGGCACGGGTGGTCCTCATTAGAGGTTCACGGCGCCATAAGCTCGTTGAACAGGCTTTGTGTGAAATATAGCAGAGTCTAGGAATGCTTTTAGTGTACTGGTGGCGCAGAGGTAGCGATCCCCGGTCACAATTAGAAGATCGTGGGTTCGAATCCTGATGGGGTGAGGTGTTGATTATATAAAGAAGTCCGCGTGCTTTATTGGGCTAATGAAATATATATGGATCCTCGTGTTTCGAAGCCGCATTTGGTAAAACATTGCGCTGATCACCTAAGCGGCACGGGTGGTCCTCATTAGAGGTTTACGGTGCCTTAAGCTCGTTGAACAGGCTTTGTGTGAAATATAGCAGAGACTAGGACTGCTTTTAATGTTCCTGGTGGCCTAGGAGGTAGCGCCCTCCGGTCACAATTATAAGATCGTGGGTTTCAATCCTGGTGGGGTGAGGCGTTGATTATATGCAGAAGTCTGCGTGCTTTATTGGGCTAATGAAATATATATGGATCCTCGTATTTCTGGAAGTCAAAGACGGTATTTTCTTGTTGCTCGATCACTGGATGTACGGTATCCTTTATTAGAGGTTCACGGTGACATAAGCTCGCTGAACAGGCTTTGTGTGAAATATAGCAGAGTCTAGGACTGCTTTTATTTTCCTGGAGGCCCAGAGATAGCGTTCCCCGGTCACAATTATATGTTCGTGGGTTTAAATCCTGGTGGGGTGAGGTGTTGATTTTATGTAGAAGTCCGCGTGCTTTATTGGGCTAATTAAATATATATGGATCCTCGCGTTTCCAAGCCGGATTTGGTAAAACGTTGCCTGATCACCTGGGCGGCACAGGTGGTCCCCATTAGAGGCTCCATGATTTACAAGGTCGTTGAACAGGCTTTGTGTGAAATATAGTAGAGACTTTGACTGCTTTTATTGTCCTATTGGCCCAGAGGTAGCATTCCCCGGTCACAATTATAAGATCGTGGGTTCAATTCCTGGTGGGGTGAGGTGTTGATTATATGTAGAAGTCTGCGTGCTTTATTGGGCTAATGAAATATATATGGATCCTCGTGTTTCGAAGCCGTATTTGATAAAACTTTGCTCTGATCACCTAAGCGGCACGGGTGGTCCCCATTAGAGGTTTACGGCGCCTTAAGCTCGTTGAACAGGCTTTGTGTGAAATATAGCAGAGTCTAGGACTGCTTTTATTGTTCTTGGTGGCCCAGAGGTAGCGTCCCCCGGTCACAATTATAAGATCGTGGTTTCAAATCCTGGTGGGGTGAGGTGTTGATTATATGTATTAGTCCGCATGCTTTATTGGGCTAATGAAATATATATGGATCCTCGTGTTTCGAAGCCGCATTTGGTAAAACGTTGCTCTGATCACCTAAGCGGCACGGGTGGTCCTCATTAGAGGTTCACGGCGCCATAAGCTCGTTGAACAGGCTTTGTGTGAAATATAGCAGGTCTAGGAATGCTTTTATGTCCTGGTGGCACAGAGGTAGCGTCCCCGGTCACAATTATAAGATCGTGGGTTCGAATCCTGGTGGGGTGAGGTGTTGATTATATGAAGAAGTCCGCGTGCTTTATTGGGCTAATGAAATATATATGGATCCTCGTGTTTCGAAGCCGCATTTGGTAAAACGTTGCTCTGATCACCTAAGCGGCACGGGTGGTCCCCTATAGTGGTTCACAGCGCCATAAGCTCGTTGAACAGGCTTTGTGTGAAATATAGTAGAGACTTTGACTGCTTTTATTGTCCTAGTGGCGCAGAGGTAGCATTCCTCGGTCACAATTATAAGATCGTGGGTTCAAATCCTGGTGGGGTGAGGTGTTGATTATATGTAGAAGTCTGCGTGCTTTATTGGGCTAATGAAATATATATGGATCCTCGTGTTTCGAACCCGTATTTGGTAAAACGTTGCTCTGATCACCTAAGCGGCACGGGTGGTCTTCATTAGAGGTTCACAGCGCCATAAGCTCGTTGAACAGGCTTTGTGTGAAATATAGCTGAGTCTAGGAATGCTTTTAGTGTCCTGGTGGCCCAGAAGTAGCGATCCCCGGTCACAATTATAAGATTTTGGGTTTGACTCCTGGTGAGGTGAGGTGTTGATTATATGTAGAAATCTGCATGCTCTATTGGGCTAATGAAATAGATATGGATCCTCGTGTTTCGTAGCCGGATTTGGTAAAACGTTGCTCTGGTCACCAAGCGGCACGTGTGGTCCCCATTAGAGGTTCACGGCGCCATTAGCTCGTTGAACAGGCTTTGTGTGAAATATAACAGAGTCTAGGACTGCTTTTAGTGTCCTGGTGGTCCACAGGTAGCATTCCCTAGTCACAATTATAAGAATTTGGGATTGAATCCTCGTGGGGTGAGGTGTTGATTTTATGTAGAAGTCCGCGTGCTTTATTGGGCTAATGAAATATATATGGATCCTCGTGTTTCCAAGCTTGATTTGGTATAACCTTACTCTTATCACCTAAATGGCACTGGTGGTCCCCAGTAGAGGTTCACGGCGCCATAAGCTCGTTGAACAGGCTTTGTGTGAAATATAACAGAGTTTAGGACTGCTTTTAGTCTCCTGGTGGCCCAGAGGTAGCGTTCCCCGGTCACAATTATAAGATCGTGGGTTTGAATCCTGGTGGGGTGCGGTGTTGATTATATGTAGAAGTTTGCGTGCTTTATTGGGCTAATGATATATATATGGATACTCGTGTTTCGAAGCCGGATTTGGTAAAACGCTGCTCTGAACACCTAAGCGGCACTGGTGGTCCCCAGAAGAGGTTCACGGCGCCATAAGCTCGTTGAACAGGCTTTGCGTGAAATATAACTGAGTCTAGGACTGCTTTTAGTGTCCTGGTGGTCCACAGGTAGCATTCCCTGGTCACAATTATAAGATTTTGGGTTTGAATCCTGGTGGGGTGAGGTGTTGATTTTATGTAGAAGTCTGCGTACGGTATTGGGCTAAAGAAATATATTTGGATCCTCGTGTTTCGTAGCCGCATTTGGTTAAACGTTACTCTGATCACCTAAGCGGCACGGGTGGTCCCCATTAGAGGTTCATAGCGCCATAAGGTCGTTGAACAGGCTTTTTGTGAAATATAGTAGAGTCTATGACTGCTTTTATTGTCCTGGTGGCCCAGAGGTAGCATACCCCGGTCACAATTATAAGATCGTGAGTCTGAATCCTGGTGGGGTGAGGTGTTGATTATATGTAGAAGTCCGAGTGCTTTATTGGGCTAATGAAATATATATGGGTCCTCGTGTTTCGAAGCCGGATTTAGTAAAACGTTGCTCTGATTACCTAAGCGGCACGGGTGGTCCCCATTAGAGGTTCACGGCGCCATAAGGTCGTTGAACAGGCTTTGTGTGAAATATAGTAGCGTCTAGGACTGCTTTTATTGTCCTGGTTGCCCAGAGGTAGCGTTCCCTGGTCACAATTATAAGATCATGGGTTCAAATCCTGGTGGGGTGAGGTGTTGATTATATGTAGAAGTCCGCGTGCTTTATTGGGCTAATGAAAAATATATGGATCCTCGTGTTTTGAAGCCGCATTTGGTAAAACTTTGCTCTGATCACCTAAGGGGCACGGGTGGTCCCATATAGTGGTTCACAGCCCCATAAGCTCGTTGAACAGGCTTTGTGTGAAATATAACAGTCTAGGACGGCTTTTAGTGACCTGGTGGTCCACAGGTAGCATTCCCTGGTCACAATTATAAGATTTTGGTTTTGAATCCTGGTGGGTTGAGGTGTTGATTTTATGTAGAAGTCCGCATGCTTTATTGGGCTAAATAAATATATTTGGATCCTCGTGTTTCGTAGCCGGATTTGGTAAAACGTTGCTCTGGTCCCCAAGCGGCACGTGTTGTCCCCATTAGAGGTTCACGGCGCAATAAGCTCGTTGAACAGGCATTGTGAAATAAAACAGAGTCTAGGACTGCTTTTAGTGTCCTGGTGGTCCACATGTAGCATTCCCTGGTCACAATTATAAGATTTTGGGTTTGAATCCTGGTGGGGTGAGGTGTTGATTTTATGTAGAAGTCCGCGTGCTTTATTGGGCTAATGATATATATATGGATCCTCGAGTTTCCAAGCCAGATTTGGTAAAACGTTGCTCTGATCACTTAAGCGGCACGGGTGGTCCTCTATAGTGGTTCACGGCGCCATAAGCTCGTTGAACAGGCTTTGTGTGAAATATAGCAGAGTCTAGGACTGCTTTTATTGTCCTAGTGGCCCAGAGGTAGCGTTCCCCGGTCACAATTAGAAGATCGTGGGTTCGAACCCTGGTGGGGTGAGGTGTTGATTATATGAAGAAGTCCGCGTGCTTTATTGGGCTAATGAAATATATATGGATCCTCATGTTTCGAAGCCCCATTTGGTAAAACGTTGCTCTGATCACCTAAGCAGCACGGGTGGTCCCCTATAGTTGTACACAGTGCCATAAGCTCGTTGAACAGGCTTTGTGTGAAATATATAGAGTCTAGGACTGCTTTTATTGTCCTGGTGGCCCAGAGGTAGCATACCCTGGTCACAATTATAAGATCGTGGGTTTGAATCCTGGTGGGGTGAGGTGTTGATTATATGTAGAAGTCCGAGTGCTTTATTGGGCTTATAAAATATATATGGATCCTCGTGTTTCCAAGCCGGATTTGGTAAAACGTTGCTCTGATCACCTAAGCGGCACGGGTGGTCCCCATCAGAGGTTCATGGCGCCATAAGGTCGTTGAACAGGCTTTGTGTGAAATATAGTAGAGTCTAGGACTGCTTTTATTGTCCTGGTGGCCCAGAGGTAGCATATCCCGGTCTCAATTATAAGATCGTGGGTTTGAATCCTGGTGGGGTGAGGTGTTGATTATATGTAGAAGTCCGCATGCTTTATTGGGCTAATGAAAGATATATGGATCCTCGTGTTTCGAAACCGGATTTGGTAAAACGTTGCTCTGATCACCTCAGCGGCACGGGTGGTCCCCATTAGAGGTTCACGGCGCCATAAACTCGCTGAACAGGCTTTGTGTGAAATATAGCAGAGTCTAGGACTGCTTTTATTGTCCTGGTGGCCCAGAGGTAGCGTTCCCCGGTCACAATTATAAGATTCGTGGGTTCAAATCCTGGTGGGGTGAGGTGTTGATTATATGTAGAAGTCCGCGTGCTTTATTGGGCTAATGAAATATATATGAATCCTCCTTGTTTCGACGCCGCATTTGGAAAAACGGTGGTCTGATCACCTAAGCGGCACGGGTGGTCCCCATTAGAGGTTCACAGTGCCATAAGCTCGTTGAACACGCTTTGTGTGAAATATAGCAGAGTCTAGGACTGCTTTTATTGTCCTGGTGGCCCAGAGGTAGCGTTCCCCGGTCACAATTATAAGATCGTGTGTTCAAATCCTGGTGGGGTGAGGTGTTGATTATATGTAGACGTCCGAGTGCTTTATTGGGCTAATAAAATATATATGGATCCTCGTGTTTCCAAGCCGGATTTGGTAAAACGTTGCTCTGATCACCTAAGCGGCACGGGTGGTCCCCATTAGAGGTTCATGGCGCCATAAGGTCGTTGAACAGGCTTTGTGTGAAATATAGTAGAGTCTAGGACTGCTTTTATTGTCCTGGTGGCCCAGAGATAGCATATCCCGGTCACAATTATAAGGTCGTGGGTTTGAATCCTGGTGGGGTGAGGTGTTGATTATATGTAGAAGTCCGCATGCTGTATTGGGCTAATGAAATATATATGGATCCTCGTGTTTCGAAGCCGGATTTAGTAAAACGTTGCTCTGATTACCTAAGCGGCACGGGTGGTCCCCATTAGAGGTTCACGGCGCCATAAGGTCGTTGAACAGGCTTTGTGTGAAATATAGCAGAGTCTAGGAATGGTTTTATTTTCCTGGTGGCCCAGAGGTAGCGTCCCCCGTTCACAATTATAAGATAGTGGGTTCAAATCTTGTTGGGGTGAGGTGTTGATTATATGTAGAAGTCTGCATGCATTTTTGGGCTAATGAAATATATATGGATCCTCGTTTTTCGAAGCCGGATTTGGTAAAACGTTGCTCTGATCACCTAAGCGGCACGGGTGGTCCCCATTAAAGGTTCATGGCGCCATAAGGTCGTTGAACAGGCTTTGTGTGAAATATGGTAGAGTCTAGGACTGCTTTTATTATCCTGGTTGCCCAGAGGTAACGTTCCCCAGTCACAATTATAAGATCGTGGGTTCAAATCCTGGTGGGGGTGAGGTGTTGATTATATGTAGAAGTCCGCATGCATTATTGGGCTAATGAAATATATATGGATCCTCGTGTTTCCAAGCCGGATTTGGTAAAACGTTGCTCTGATCACCTAAGCGGCACGGGTGGTCCCCATTAGAGGTTCATGGCGCCATAAGGTCGTTGAACAGGCTTTTTGTGAAATATAACAGAGTTCAGGACTGCTTTTAGTGTCCTGGTGGCCCAGAGGTAGCGTTCCCCGGTCACAATTATAAGATCGTTGGTTCGAATCCTGGTGGGGTGAGGTGTTGATTATATGTAGAAATGCGCGTGCTCTATTGGGCTAATGAAATAGATATGGATCCTCGTGTTTCGAAGCCGGATTTAGTAAAACGTTACTCTGAACACCTAAGCGGCACTGGTGGTCCTCATTAGAGGTTCACGGCGCCATAAGCTCGTTGAACAGGCTTTGTGTGAAATATAACAGTCTATGACTGCTTTTACGGTCCTGGTGGTCCACAGGTAGCATTCCCTGGTCACAATTATAAGATTTTGGGTTTGAATCCTGGTGGGGTGAGGTGGTGATTTTATGTAGAAGTCCGCGTGCTTTATTGGGCTAAATAAATGTATTTGGATCCTAGTGTTTCGTAGCCGGATTTGGTAAAACGTTGCTCTGGTCACCAAGCGGCACGTGTGGTCCCCATTAGAGGTTCACGGCGCCATTAGCTCGTTGAACAGGCTTTGTGTGAAATATAACAGAGTCTAGGACTGCTTTTAGTGTCCTGGTGGTCCACAGGTAGCATTCCCTAGTCACAATTATAAGAATTTGGGATTGAATCCTGGTGGGGTGAGGTGTTGATTTTATGTAGAAGTCCGCGTGCTTTATTGGGCTAATGAAATATATATGGATCCTCGTGTTTCCAAGCTTGATTTGGTATAACCTTGCTCTTATCACCTAAATGGCACTGGTGGTCCCCAGTAGAGGTTCACGGCGCCATAAGCTCGTTGAACAGGCTTTGTGTGAAATATAACAGAGTTTAGGACTGCTTTTAGTCTCCTGGTGGCCCAGAGGTAGCGTTCCCCGGTCACAATTATAAGATCGTGGGTTTGAATCCTGGTGGGGTGCGGTGTTGATTATATGTAGAAGTTTGCGTGCTTTATTGGGCTAATGATATATATATGGATACTCGTGTTTCGAAGCCGGATTTGGTAAAACGCTGCTCTGAACACCTAAGCGGCACTGGTGGTCCCCAGAAGAGGTTCACGGCGCCATAAGCTCGTTGAACAGGCTTTGCGTGAAATATAACTGAGTCTAGGACTGCTTTTAGTGTCCTGGTGGTCCACAGGTAGCCTTCCCTGG
>NW_024745731.1:0-12980 GCF_018991925.1 Homarus americanus
TGTGACGGGTCGAGTTTTCTCTTTTTATATTTTACCATCCAGATATTCTTTTGTGTATTACTCTTCAATTCTTTATTTATAAATATACTTTATATTCTTATTTAGTATTCTTATATAAGTAATTCTTGTCTTAGTTATGTGTGTGTTCTATATTAAACTTTCATGGTGTATTTATTTGATAATTTCTATGCTGTGTCGTTAGTTCCACAATGTACATACATGTCTTATATTTCTTTTCTTTTACTTCCCAGGTCTTTCATTTCTTTCATATATATTATATTTACTCAGTTTCAATGTTCTTACCTTTCTGAAGTATACTCTGTTTTACGTCTATTCTCATACATGGGTTAGTCTGGGGAACCATGTTATTCTTAGTACAACACTTTTCATACTTACAAAGGGTAGCTGCCACCACCCAGACTTTTCATTATATAACATAACTCATGGAAAGTTTTTGGGTAGTGTGGTAGATGTATAGGCACGTGAGTAAGTATTATTTTCTGGGAACCAATGTTTAGAAGGAGTAGAGTGGTGATACTCGTAGATTACTAATTCGATATTTATTAACACAGTGAGTGGAAAAGAAGCATCTTAAATTCACTCAGACAAAACAGAACCGCAGTTACTTATTAAGTCATCAAACACTTCAAGAACTTATTACCTCATTAAACACCTCCAAGTACATATTACTTCATTAGACAATTGTGGTATTCCTTTGACAAATGAGATTCAGTAATTATTATACACAAGATATCACTGGACCAGTCGTCAACTATTCGAAATAACAAATAGGTACGTCGTTCTGCATGCCTTGTTATGTATTTCTCCTTAGTCTGTACTCACCACAGAAGATGTGAATTACACGAAAGAGCTTGGGAACTTCGTGTTTTCTTTCTTTTTTCCTTGCGGTTATCAACATATACCTGGATCACGCGCACCAACAGTGATTTACTTGCATATATATATATATATATATATATATATATATATATATATATATATATATATATATATATATATATATATATATATATATATATATATATATATATATATATAATTGCCATGGAAAGGATCACATAACAAGGAATTTTAGCACAGTTCCAGTGTAACGACCACGGTCTTACACGTCAGTTAGCGCCAAAATCAAATGATTCGTATTACGCTCAATAGCCCACAAAACATGTAACTCGGCTTTCGTTTGAGTCCTCCATCTGAGGAGTCCGTTTTCTCATCACTTCAAGACACCTCAGTCCTCCGTTATCCCATTTTCTCTGACTTACTGAAACCAACCTCTATAAAATGAATTTGAGTGTGAGAGAGAACACCCTTGTTTTGAGTCAACCTAGATATGTCTGTTTACAGTTGGAACATTCAAGATCCATTGAGTGGGGTAGAACGCTTCAACTGTCCTTATTGCTAGTAAAACGTGTCAAGTAAGTGAGTGTCGAGTTTGCCAGCTAGAGTGGCGTATTTTATGTCGTCCGTGGGGATATCCATGAGTTTCTGATCGCGCCTGAAGTTATATCATTTTGCCGCCCCGACATCAGAGAATCTGATGTTTATAGTTTCGTTAGTGTCAGTTGTCTATTTAAGAAAGTCATTAATCTCCTGAACTATTCTGTCAACTGGTATAATTTCCAAGATATAGCGCCTCCCCGTGAATAGCGCCTTGTTCGCCTCAGGCCTGACCTTGCAGAATTAATGTTATCAACGTGTATATTCCACCTTTTCCTGGCAAGCTCAACCTCTGATTAGATTATATGAATAGACATAGGAAATTACCCTGATCAAGAAGACCGGAGTTCATAACTAAGTATACAGTGATCCAAAATGATAGAGAAGTTATGTTGTTGGTAAGATCGACCCTTCTGGTATGAATACGGAGGCCCAAGCTGCCCCGTGGGTGCACGTATATACCTCTACACGAGGGAGAATCACGCATTCGTGACTTCCTCAACGTCTCTCCAGGTATGTTAACGTGTGTTCCCGCCGCCTATTAATTCAGTTTAACTTAGTCAATTTTGGTGAATATCAGTGCTCATGTGTTAACATAGTGAATTCTGTGCCAATTAAGTCGAGTAACGTAGAGATTTAGATATTGTCTGAACCGTTGCCAGGCGTATGTTTTGTATAGTTGAAGTTAGACCTTTACGCATTCGTGACTTCCTCAACGTCTCTCCAGTGTGTTGAGCTGAATACTCATCGGCTAACGTGGGGCGGTAACCGGGTTGGACGATGCCGTTAATTCGACAGGACTGAACTGGGAAGTCCGTTTCCTGCAAACCAGGCGCCCACTCCCTGAGCGTGTGTCGGTCTACAACCGACCCCTAACAGCGATCTTCATTTGTTGTAGAGACCAGCGTTACCCTGGGGCACTCCTCACAGTTACATAGGCCTAAGTATTATGGTATCTTGTTTGGGGGATAACTAGCAGAAATATAGTATCCCAGGTTAAGTATTGAACCACTGAATGAGAGTTAAAAGTGCCATGTCGTTCCTTGTGAATTAACAGGAGGTATTGTATGTTGAGATAATTGTGGAGTTGTCCAGTGTGCTATGTATTCATTGGTAGTGACCATGAAATGATAATCTGAGAGTATAATGATATAACCAAGAAGTGAAGAGTTAATTTGCTACTTGGTAAGGTAAGACCTGAGGGTCCAGTGATATCTGGTGTATACCCAGTACTGAATATCATTTGGCAGAGTGACAATACCACAATTGTCGATTGAAGTAATAAGTATTTGGAGGTATTTAATGAGGTAATAAGTTCTTGAAGTGTTTGATGACTTAAGAAACAAATTGCAGTTCTGTTTTGTCTGAGTGAATCTAAGATGCATCTTATCCAATCACTGTGTTAATAAATATTGAATTAGTAATCTACGAGTATCACCACTCTATCCTTTCCCACATTGGTTCTCAGAAAATAACTAACTCACGTGCCTAGAAGCTCGCTACCTAACAGTTAACTAAGAGATGTTATATTCTAGAAAAATCCTGGGTGGTGGCAGGTCTACCGGTGTAAGTATAATAAGTGTGGTAATAAGAAAGACATGGTTTCCCAGGTTAATCCATGGTTTAGAATATAACTAGAACAAAATATATGGAAGAGATCATAATATATGAAAGGAAATTTAAAGAAAGAACATTGACTTGGAAAACATAAGCAGAGAAGCATAAGAGTTACTTATATAAGAATATATAAGAATATAAGGTATATAGAGATAAAGAACATATAAGAATATAAGCAAGAATATATAAAAGTAAGTATGTATGTAAAGAACTGAAGAAGGATAAGTATATAAAACAGGATACTCATTGGAAAGAATGCTACAGAACAAATAAGTATATGAATAAATAGAATACTAACAGAAAAATAATATCTATATGGTAAATTATTAAAAAGAGAAAACTCGTCCCGTTACACTGTGACCTCCTCTTTACCCTCGGTCATTCCTTCTTACACTATCCCTTAACACATCAGACTGCTCCACCTGTATGGAATATAGCACCGTCGGTTATCATACATAGTAGCACCATCTCAACGCACGTTACACTCCACCCCTGCAGGTATGGGACTCCTTGTGACTTTTAGGTATACACAACAGGCACCTCGTTCGCACACCGCCCTCAGTGGGTAAAGACGAGGGCTTCACCCAGAGACATACCAGTACTATTTCTACGCCTGGTATTATAGGTCGCTCCAAGTGACGACCGCAGAGTTTCTCACGGTCTCCTTATTTGTGACTACTCATTTGGAGTGGTGTGCTGGAAATCCACAGGTTCACAGTGGATTGGCATAGCTGGGAGTAGTCACCACCTGTTGGGACGCTCATAGGGATAATGGCTGCCGGGCAGCAAGGCACTCCGACCGCATGGAACCTGAGGTGACGGTAGAACGGAGGGTACTGAGAAATAATGCCTGACGGGCGGTTATCACACCCCCTAACACATTACTATTACACTTATATATCAGGCAAAGCTTTAAACTGTAATAACTTCTATATAAGCCTTAATTATAGGGCGGGATATAGCCCGATAGGACACTGACCTGAGGTGACGGTAGAACGGAGGGTACTGAGGGCAGTGCCCTGCCGCTCGTCACCGCGTAGGCCTACAGTTTCCAATCTTTAATTTTTACTTTTATTTCTTACGGTTCTCACCTGAACACTTTTCGGTATATTGTCACTCATGCCGCATAAACACATTTTAATCCTAAATTACACACTAAGGTAAGGTCTTGGTTTGCTAGTTCGTGGGTAAATTCATTGGGTTATAATATCAACGCGGCACACCCGAGGCGGGTACATGACGCCCTTAAAACAAAGGCTGAATGTTCATGGCGGGGGTGTATCAACTTCACTTAAAACTGTAATGAGGGATCCTCCTCTCACACATTGCACTATTTGAACACAGACATAAGATTCTCTGATCACTGTACCTGTCGTGGGTATATGTCACGTGAGGATACGAGGTGTATTAAGTTCATACCGACGCATACAAGATTATTTCCTTTCAAGTATAGTTTCTGGGTCACTTCCAACACCTCACATAGTTCTGATACATTTATCCTTTTCCCAGATCATTGTTCTCATGTATTTTCATATGATATCTGTGGAAGTTATGTTCGCTACACGTTCACAGACGTAAATAGTATGACCTTCAAACCCTGATCCACACTTAGTCCTACAGTACACTAGTCCGGCTCAACTGGACTTTCCCAATCATCTTATGGATACCCTGAATTCTCCTTAATGCTATGAATACATACAATTAACATTGTATAACTGTACCTGGATACAATACAACACATGGCCTAGTAACATTGAGTAGGTGAGTTATCCTTTAACAATGTTTCCCGTTTTCTGAGATTCTACAAGAGCGGTGGATTTGAATGTTATATAGCGTAATATGAATTAAATGGGGTTTTTAGGAATGACAATGATGTGCGCAGTACTATCCCCTAACAATGTTTCCCGTTTTCTGAGATTCTACAAGCGCGGTGGATTTGAATGTTATATCGCGTAATATGAAATAAATGGGGTTTTTAGGAATGACAATGATGTGCGCAGTACAATTCAACAACTATTACTCATTACTTCATAAGACAACTGTTGTATTATTTCTTTGACAAGTAAGATTTAGAAATGACTACACACTGTCAATAACACTGGTCCCGTAGGTCTTACTTTAACAAGGAACAAATTACCTCCTCAATTCTTGGTTATAACTTCATACTCTCAGGTATCCTTTCCTGGTCACTACCGACAAATACATAACACACTGGACAACTCCACAATTATAGTAACATACAATACCTCCTGTTAGTTCGCAAGGAACAACCTGGTACCTTGAACTCTCATTCAGTGGTTCAATACTTAACCTGGGATGACTATATTTCTGCTAGTCATCCCCAAGCATGGATATTAATAAGGCTCCATACATATAACCAAGAACAGTAGATAGACCATGATCATACGACCGAGTCAGTGGGCCAAAGTTGTTTACAGGCTCGCTCGCTAGCTCGGAGCGCCTGGCCCGGGAAAGGTTGACTCGTGGTGGTGGGCCATGGCGTCTGCCAAGGAATCTCGCCCTGGGATTCTAATCTCGCCACCTTAAAGACATCCTTCGAGAGACATCGTGCCCATAGGCGGCTCCCGAACTTCAGGAGTGTTGCTAACCCCCACAACAGCGTCTGGAGACGTGGAGGAGAAATCACAGAGGGAGTGAATATTTAACTTCACTATACAAAACATACGTCTGGCACCGGTCCAGACGATAGCTAGATCTCTACTTTACTCGACTCAATTGGCACGGAAGTTACCATGTTAAAACATGAACACTGATATTCACAAAATTGACTAAGTTAAACTGAATTAATATGGCGGCGAGGAACACACGTGAACATACCTGGAGACGTGGAGGAGAAATCACAGAGGGAGTGATTTTACCTCGCGCTCTGGCATATATATGGGCCTGAGGGCATATTCCTACTAGAAAGACTAATTTTACTAACAATAGGCCCTCTATTCAAAGTAGTCGTTGGACACCTAGCTGTGACCGTCAGAGATTGAGTTTGTCAGTAAAGAGGTGAAATGGAGTTATATATGCGTTCGCAACTCTATCGGCCTGACCGCAAACCACATCCCAGGTCAAACGGCCGTTACATCTTGGAGAATTTTGAGTTTAACAGGAACTGTTCAGGAGATTAATGACTTTCTTAAATAAGCAACTGACACTAACTAAACAATAAACATCAGATTCTCTGATGTCGGGGCGACAAAATAATATAACTTCAGTAGCGATCAGAAACTCATGGGTATCCCCACGGACGACATAAAGTATGCCACTCGAGCTGGCAAACTCGACACTCACTTACTTGAAACGTCTTACTAACACTGTAGTGGATTTCTCCCCTACAAACGCTGTTTGTCGCTGAGTAGCCAACCCCACCAATTCCCCAGTGCATGCCTCGTGGTCTAGGTCAACCAGCGCCGCCATACATCACGGAGCGGGGTCAACTACTAAGCCACGCCTACCCCACAATCTAAGACCTGACCTCGTGGTGACCTGCCTCTTTCTACCTACACCAACCAGCCAGCAACACCTCCTCCTCCTCCGCCTGCCTGGCGGTCCTCGCTCCCGCCGGCGAGCATGGCGACCTACAAGCTGGTCCTCCTCTGAGCATCCTCACCAACCAGCTCTCTCTACATCATGCTTGTAACCATGCTGCCTTCCCAGCACCAAGCTGCAATGTACATCCAATGCAACATGTATACATGAGATCACATTGTGAGTTTCCTTTCTCCAACCCATCCTGAGTGTGAACACAAACATCCCATACCCCACAACACTAAGGACAGTTGAAGCGTTCAATACCACTCACAATGGATCTTGAATGTTCCAACTGTAAACAGACATATCTAAGTTGACTCAAAACAAGGGTGTTCTCTCTCACATTCAAATTAATTTTATAGAGAGGTTGGTTTCAGTAAGTCAGAAAAAATGGGATAACGGAGGACTGAGGTGTCTTGAAGTGATGAGAAAACGGACTCCTCAGATGGAGGACTCAAAATAAAAGCAGAGGTACAAGTTTTGTGGGCTATTGAGCGTAATATGAATCATTTGATTTTGGCGCTAACTGACGTGTATGACCGTGGTCGTTATATGAGTGACCCACATCACAGCTGGAGAGCAACTACTGTGCAATATTCCAAACGTGGTTTGAGCTCTTTTGCCTACTCTCCTATTTTTCTTTTTTTTTTTTAGTTCTGGCCTAAGGACCTGCATCCTAAAAAGTGTATTCGTCCCGAAGTCCCCCCTGCAACTGTTCACCTCCCTCCCAGGAGATTGTGAACACGGAAGGGGGTCGGAACAAGCACCTATCCCTCATCCTTCCCTAACAGGTGTGACACACTTCCGCAAAAATGGACGGACGGATCTCTCTACCGACCTTCAACCACAACGTCGAGGACTGGTTAGTTCATGTGGAAGCAACCCTCATCGGCTCACAAACTACTGACGAGCAAAAGTACGGCGCCCTGCTGTGTTCCTTGCCCACGGAAATCGCCACGCAAGTCTCACAGACAACAAATTCGCCACCCTGCAGGATGCCTTAAAGACGCATTACCCGCCCCAGTCTCCTGCAGAACCTATCTTCTATCTCCCTTGGAAACTCAACTCCGGGACTTCTCTGGGAGGAGATGTGTAGGCTGAACTCCTGGCACACAGACAGACTTCCTGACTCTATCCTGTGCCAGCTTCACACACAAAAGCTCCCCACACAATTACGCATCATCCTGTCCGCAGTAGACTACTCTACGACACCAGAAATCTACGCAACCGCGGCAGACAGAATATTCAACACGTGTGCTGCTGCGCGCCTTGCCGCCGCGGACAACACAACGACCACACCAGTACTTACTTCCGAACTTGTAAGCCGGGTCAACACCCCTCAACCGAGCAATACCTCATAAGACATCAGAGACCTGTTGCAAACTTTGAACTGCAGGATGGACACCATTGAACAGTTCTGCTCCCCCAAGCCTACTGCTGGGCCTGTGCCTAACTCACGCACCGCACCCTACAATCCCCGACGCGCCCTTCCTGCCCCGGAAACCGCCGCCAGCCCCAGCACAACAAATATACCCTCTGCTGGTATCAAAGACGTTTCGGCCCCAATGCTCAACACTGTGAGCCCCACTGCACCTATTCGGAAAACGGCAACAAAGGAGGTTGGTAGACGCCTCAGCCCCCATCCCTTCAGGCGTCTCACTACTGCACGTCACCGACCGCACCTCCTGCACAAAATTCCTCGTCGACACAGGTTCATCGGTCAGTATCAGCCCTCCCTCACCACAAGACACGTTAAAGCAACCCTCTTATGACCTGTTCGCTGCCAACGGTACCCCCATCGCCTCCTACTGCGCACGCATCCTCGCCGTAGACCTCGGTCTTCCCAAGACTCTGCGCTGGTCATTCGTGGTCGCAGACGTGTCTTAACCCATCCTTGGCTTCGACTTCCTCACCTTCCACAAGCTCGGCGTCGACTCAAGCCATCTTCGCCTCATCCATGAGCCTACAGCACGCAAGATCCAGGGTTCACGTGCCAAAGACACCGACACTATCACCTGTCTCTGGCCGTCCAACAAGTTCTCCCCCCTGCTTGAAGAGTTCAAGGAACTTTTCTTACCCCAAGTCTCTCCAGCCCCACCACCTACGTCGGGAATTTTCCACCACATCGAGACCAAAGGACCTCCAGCTTCTCACGCCCTCGCCGCCTGCGCCCTGAGCTCTTGAACACAGCCAAGGCGGAATTCAACAGACTACTGCAAGACGTCATCATTCATCCTTCAAAGAGTCCTTGGGCATCGCCTCTTCACATGGTTCTTAAGCAATCATCCGGCGACTGGAGGGTGTGTGGCGACTACAGAGCCCTGAACCTCGTCACCAAACCTGACAGGTACCCTATTCCGCATGTCCAGGACTTCCACCACAAACTTCATGGCAAGACCATCTTCTCGAAGATCGACTTGGAGCGTGCCTTCCACCAGATCCCAGTAGCACCTGCAGATACTCAGAAGACAGCCATCACCACTCCGTTCGGACTCTTCGAGTATACTTTCATGAGTTTTGGCCTACGCAATGCAGCACAGACTTTCCAGAGGTACATGGACCATATGCTTCGCGACCTCGATTTTGTCACCGTCTACATAGACGACATCCTCGTCGCATCTTCGACGCCTGCCGAGCATCATCACTACCTACAACTCCTCCTCCAATGCCTGCAGAACAACAACATGAAAGTTCATCCTGCTAAGTGCGTCTTCGGAGCCCCCTCCATCGATTTCCTCGGTCACAGAATCTCGCCTAGTGGCATCCAACCCCTACCACAGAAGATAACTGCAATTAGGGAGTTCCTCAAACCTGAAACGGCGAAGAAACTCCGAGAATTCCTAGGTTTAGTCAACTACTACCACCGCTTCATTGCCAACGCTGCCACCGTCCTAGTCCCCCTCTACAACCTTCTCAAGAGACTCCCAAAGAAGTCTCACAAGCCTCTCGTGTGGACTCAAGAGGCTGTTACGGCATTCACCGCTATCAAACACCACATCACACGCCTTACCCTCCTGGCCCACCCCGCACCACTCTCACAACAGACGCTTCTTCTACTGCAGTGGGCGCCGTCTTACAGCAAGAGATCAACGGAATTCTCATGCCCGCTGCATTCTTCTCACAACGGCTTCAACCACCACACCTCAAGTACAGCGGTATCGATCGAGAACTCCTGGCCGTATACCTGGCTGTCAAGCATTTCCAGCACTTCCTCGAGGCCCGTCAGTTCATCATCTTCACTGATCACAAGCCCCTCGTCCACGCCTTTACTTCAGCCTCCCAGTCACATAAACCTCATGCCCTGCGCCACTTGGCGTACATCTCGGAGTTCTCCAACACATTAAAGGCAGCCACAACGAGATCGCCGACGCCCTCTCTCGTTGTATATTCAACATTTTTCCCTCATCTCCACCCTTTGATTACGGGCAGCTCGCCACAGCTCAAGAGAGCGACGAAGACCTGGCAGCATACAAGACATCTCCCTCAGGCCTCACACTACAAGAACTTCCAATTCCCGGCACGAGCATCAAATTGCGGTGCGACGTATACTGTGGGCAGCCTAGACCGTTCGTACCTCACGTCCACCGCCGCGCTGTTTTCGACCGCATCCATGGTCTCAGCCACCCGGGTGTGCGGGCCTCCCAGCGCCTCCTCACGCAACGTGTCGTCTGCCCCGGCATCAAGACCGATACTAAGAAATGGGCTGCCCAGTGCCTGGCCTGTCAGTCCTACAAAATACATCGTCACACATGGGCCCCCTTAGAAAACTTCCCTGTACCCAAAGGATGTTTCCAAGTAGTACACTTCGACATAGTGGGACCTCTTCCATCATCCTGCGGTAGCACCTACATCTTCACCTGCATCGACCGTTTCACCAGGTGGACAGAAGCCGTCCCGATGCCCAATGCTACAGCAGAGTCTACCGTCCACGCCTTCATGTCCGGTTGGGTTTCCCGCTTCGCCCCCCCCCCCCTGCAACCGTCATCACCGACCGAGGAGCCCAGTTTGAGTCACAACTCTGGCAAAGCCTCTTACAGTTCCTCTGCACGTCTAGGCAACTCACTACGCAGTACCGCGATACCACCCTCAATCCAACAGCATGGTAGAGCGGTTTCACCGGCAGCTGAAGGACGCACTCAAGGCACAGCACGACCCTTACAGCTGGATGGATAATAATAATAATAATAATAATAATAATAATAATAATAAACGGTTTATTAATAGAGTTGCAGCCGGTGGATGAAAATATACAGACTTACAATTGATTTAGACATAATGATATAATATGCATTGAATACATTTACAGGGCTGTACAGTACATAAATCAGGAGTTGTTTATTATTTTAACAATAGATGGGATGGTGCTGTTCTTATATCTATCGGTGCGGGCTCTTATGGGCTGAATTTTGTTGTAGTGGCGGACTGCGCGAGTTGGGTGGGGGGCTGCAGGAGGTGGCGATGACGAGGGTGGTGCAGTAGTCCACTGCCAAACCTTTCCAGTGCTTGGTGGTGGAGGTCACTGAGGGATGGCATTTCCAGGGTGGAGAGAGCGTTGGTGTAGCCGGAGTAGTCTGCGCCGAGCATGATTCTGCAGGCCCTTTTCTGTACCTTCTCTCGCTGACGTTGTTGGGTGGAGTTGAGAAAAGACGACCAGGCTGGTGACGCATACGTTAGTTTGGGGAGAATAAAGGCGTTGTAGATGGTCCTCAGCTCTGGCGAGGGTGTCCCAGGTGACCTAAGTCGTCGTAGTATGTAGAGACGGTACGAGACTGCCTCGACTGTGTTATTTACATGGGCCTTCCGGTCAAGTTTGTTGTCTATAGTTACACCCAGGAGTTTGGCAGACTGCACCAGCTGGAGAGGATGGGCACCCACTGTGACTGCTGGGGCTTGCACTGGAGTGGTGGCGGTATTGATGTGCATGACTACGGTTTTGGTGTGGTTGATGGTGACCTTGTTCTCGTAGTCCATGCCTGTAGTCTGTCCAGGTTGCCTTGTAGCGATGAGTAATCTGGTGCGGTGTTGTCCACTGAAACCCCCACAGTGCAGTCATCCACGTACTTCCACCTGTGAGGAGTGTCCGATAGAGCGTCGTTGATCAGGATGAGGAAGCACAGTGGTCCCATCTTGGTCCCCTGGGGAACACCGCAGGTGAGGTGTTGGAATGTGGAGACCAAGCCCTGATACCTCACTGCCTGGCGACGTCCACTCAAGAAATCAGTGAGCCATGAGACCAGGTTGGTGGGCAGCCCTAGTGCAATAGCCTTGTTGATAACAGTGCAGTGATCAACAAGGTCAAAGGCCTTCCTGAAGTCCACAAGGGCAACGGCCAGTGATGTCTTACGTTTCTGCAAGTTTTTGTGCAGAAAATCCAGAAAGCTCACCAAGCAGTGTGATGTAGAGGAGGTCCTCATATTGCCAAATTGCTGTGGATCAATTGACTGATAGATACTGGCAAATGCCCACTCAAAAACAAAGTCCTCACAAAGTAGACTGGGTATGGGGGTAATGGCAACTGGCCTGAGGTCGTTAGGGGACTGTGGGGTGGTGACCTTGGGGATGGGGGTGACAAATGCGGTTTTCCATTCATTAGGGCATTTGCTTTGTCTGAGGGATTCATTAAAAATTATTAATGCATCCCTCTGTTCTATTATAATAGAACAGAGGAGGGTGGCAAGATCGACTGCAAACTCCTTGTATATTTTGATTGGGAGGTCAATTGGGGTCGTGGAGCGTTTGGATTTAAATTTCAGGAGTTTGTTGGCGATTTCATATGGTTGAACACTGGGAGGGGGGGAGGGGGAAGGTAAGTACGCTGGGAGGAGAGTGAGGTTAAGACTGGGTAAGGTATGACATATGGTAGCAAACTGGTTATTAATTATCTCAGCTGCCTCCTCACTAGGTAAATGTGAGATGAAAGGAAGTGTGGGAGACTGACGGTTGAGACCACAGAGATCTTTTACCTTGGAGTACCACTGACCGATGCCGACTTCCTTGAGGCCGTGCACTTTCCTGGAATAATAAGTCTTCTTGGCAGACTTGATTTCCCTGATGACCTGGTTACGTAGACTTTTGTACAGGCGGTTGTTGGTGTAGTATGCCTTGTTGCGCTGCTCAATAAGTCTTTTTATGCGGGGTGTAATCCACGGGACATCATCGGGGTGGATCCTCAGTGTTTTGGCTG
Organism: Homarus americanus; assembly: GCF_018991925.1. Lineage (NCBI taxonomy): Eukaryota > Metazoa > Arthropoda > Malacostraca > Decapoda > Nephropidae > Homarus > Homarus americanus. The sequence goes on from NW_024745731.1 coordinate 12,803, forward strand.
GAAAGAAGTGGTGGTAGGCTTTGGTGATAGTGTCCAGGTAATTATCCCACTTGTTCTGCACATCGTCTACCGTGATCACTTCAGTCCAGGGATACCGGGTTATCCATTGTCCAAAACGCCGCATAGCAGAGTCGGGGGTGGATCGGTAAGTTCTGGTGGCAACTGGCGGTGGTGAGAG
>NW_024745732.1:0-24379 GCF_018991925.1 Homarus americanus
TCAGTTCCGGTTACGTGTTAGCCACACCTCATACACTCCCTGGTTCTCCTTGACCTCCCAGGTACACCTCAGACACTCCCAGGTACACCTCTGACGCTCCCAGGTACCTCAGACACTCCCAGTACACCTGACCTCCCAGGTACACCTGAGCACTCCCAGGTACACCTCTGACACTCCCAGGTACACCTCTGACACTCCAGGTGCACTCAGGTAACCTCCTGATACTCCAGGTGCTCCTCTGACACTCCCAGTGCCTCAGACACTCCCAGGTACACCTCCAGACACTCCCAGGTACACCCAGACACTCCCAGGTACACCAGACCTCCCAGGTACACCTGGCCTCCCAGGTACCTCAGACACTCCCAGGTACACCTCTGACAATCCCAGGTACACCTCTGACACTCCCAGGTACACCTCTGTTACTCCCAGGTACACCTCGGCTCCAGGTACACCTCAGGCCTCCAGTTACCTCCGACACTCCCAGTTACACCCCTGACTCCCAGGTACACCTCCGACACTCCCAGGTACACCTCAGCCTCCCAGGTCTCCCACTGACCTCCCCTCTACACCCCTGATACTCCCAGGTACACCTCTGACACTCCCAGGTACACCTCAGACACTCCCAGGTACCTGGGCCTCCCAGGTGCTCCACTGGCCTCCCTGGTACACCCTGGCCTCCCTGGTACACCCCTGACACTCCAGGTACCTGACACTCCCAGGCCTCCTCTGACACTCCCAGGTACACCTCTGACCTCCCAGGTACACCTCTTGACACTCCCAGGTACATCTCGATATTCCCAGTGCACCTCCGATACTCCCAGGTACACCTCTGACACTCCCAGGTGCACCTCTTACTCCCAGGTACACCTCCGATATTCCCATGGCCTCCGACACTCCCAGGTACACCTCTGGCCTCCCAGGTACTCTGACCTCAGGTACACCTCCTGACACTCCCAGGTACACCCCTCAGGCCTTGGGTGACCTCCGACACTCCCAGGTGCACCTCTGACACTCCCAGGCCTCGCACTCCTGGATCCTCCTTGACACTCCCAGGTACACCTCAGACACTCCCAGGTACACCTCTGACACTCCCAGGTACACCTCAGACCTCCCAGGTACACCCTGACCTCCCAGGTACACCCCTGACCTCCCAGGTACTCCTGACACTCCCAGGTACACCTGACCTCCCAGGTACACCTCTGAGCCTCCCAGGTACTCCTCTGACTCCCAGGTACACCTCAGACACTCCCAGGTACCTCTGACTCTCCCAGGTACACCCCTGACCTCCCAGGTACACCTCAGACACTCCCAGTTGCACCCTGACACTCCCAGGTACACCCCTGACACTCCCAGGTACACCTCTGACACTCCCAGGTACACCCCAGACACTCCCAGGTCACCTCTGGCTCCCAGGTACACCTCTGACACTCCCAGGTACACCTCAGACACTCCCAGGTTCACCCCGACACTCCCAGGTACACCTCCCAGACCTCCCAGGTACACCCCTGGACTTCCCAGGTACACCTCTGAGCCTCCCAAGTTGCCTCTGACACTCAGGTACACCTGAACATCCAGGTACCCCTCTGACACTCCCAGGTACACCCCCAGACACTCCCAGGTACACCTCTGGCCTCCCAGGTACACTCAGACACTCCCAGCACCTCCAGGGCCTCCCAGGTACACCCCAGACACTCCCAGGTACACCTCTGACACTCCCAGGTACACCCTGATGCTCCCAGTGCACCTCTGGCCTCCCAGGTACACAGACACTCCCAGGTACACCCAGACACTCCCAGGTCTCCCACTGACCTCCTGGTACACCCCTGACCTCCCAGTTGCACCCCTGACACTCTCAGGTACCTCTGACCTCCCAGGTACTCCTCTGACACTCCAGGTACCTCTGACACTCCCAGGTACACCTGTGGACCTCCCAGGTACATCTCCGACACTCCCAGGTACACCTCATGCACTCCCAGGTACACCTCCGATATTCCCAGGTACACCTCCGATACTCCCAGGTACCTCTGACACTCCCAGGTACTCATGACCTCCTGGTACACCTCAGCACTCCCAGGTACACCTCTGACACTCCCAGGTACACCTCTGACACTCCCAGGTACACCTCTGACACTCCCAGGTACACCTCCGACACTCCCAGGTACACCTCTGGCCTCCCAGGTACACCTCTTACACTCCTGGTTCTCCTTGACCTCCCAGGTACACCTCAGACACTCCCAGGTACACCTCAGACACTCCCAGGTACATCTCACAGCCTCCCAGGTACAGCTCTGAGCCCAGGTACACCTCTGACCTCCCAGGTACACCTCTGAGCCTCCCAGGTACACCTCTGACACTCCCAGAGTACACCCCAGACACTCCCAGATACACCTCTGACATTCCCAGGTACTCATCTGACACTCCCAGGTACACCCTCAGACAATCCCACGAACACCCTTGCACTCCCAGGTCACCTCACACACTCCCAGCTACCTCACAATCCCAGATACACCTCCGACAATCGCAGGTACACCTCTGGTACTCCCAGGTACACCTCTGGCACTCCCAGGTACACCTTAAACACTCCCAGTTACCTCCCAGTTACACCCCTACCAGGTACACCTCCGACACTCCCAGGTACACCTCCGACATTCCCAGGTACTCCACTGACCTCCTGCTACACCCTGATGCTCCCAGGTACACCTCTGACCTCCCAGGTACCTCAGACACTCCAGTGCACCCAGACACCCCAGCCTCCACTGACCTCCTGGTACACCCCTGGCACTCGCTGGTACACCCCTGACACTCTCAGGTACACCTCTGACACTCCCAGGTACTCCTCTGACACTCCCAGGTACACCTCTGACACTCCCAGGTACACCTGTGACCTCCCAGTGCACATCCGACACTCCCAGGTACACCTCATGCACTCCCAGGTACACCTCCGATATTCAGGTACACCTCCGATACTCCCAGTACACCTGCCAGCCTCCCAGGTAGTCAAGCTAGAACTCCCTGGTACACCTGACACTCCCCTCTGACCTCCCAGGTACACCTCTGACCTCCCAGGTACACCTCTGACACTCCCAGGTACCTCCGACACTCCCAGGTACACCTCTGGCACTCCCAGTGCCTCACCCACCTCCTGGTTCTCCCTTGAGCCTCCCAGGTACACCTCTGTCACTCCCAGGTACTCAGCTGACCTCCCTGGTAAACCCCTGATGCTCCCTGGACACTGACACTCCCAGGTACACCCTCTAACTCCCAGGTACTCCTCTGACCTCCTGGTACACCTCCGTGCTCCCAGGTACACCTCTGACTCTTCCAGGACACCCTGACACTCCCAGGTACACCTCAGACCTCCCCAGTACACCCTGACCTCCCAGACACCCTGACACTCCCAGGTACCTCCTGACCCTCCCAGGTACACCCAGACACTCCCAGATACACCTCTGACACTCCCAGGTACTCCTCTGACACTCCCAGGTACACCTCAGACACTCCCAGGTACACCCCAGACACTCCCAGGTACACCTCTGACCTCCCAGGTACACCCTGACACTCCCAGGTACACCTCTGACACTCCCAAGTACACCTCTGACCTCCGGGTACACCCCAGACACTCCCAGGAATACCTCTGATACTCCCAGGTACTCCTCTGACTCTCCCAGGTACACCCCAGACACTCCCAGGTACACCCCAGACACTCCCAGGTACACCTCACACACTCCCAGCTACACCTCTGACAATCCCAGATACACCTCTGACAATCCCAGGTACACCTCTGTTACTCAGGTACACCTCTGACACTCCCAGGTACACCTTAAACACTCCCAGTTACACCTCCGACACTCCCAGTTACCCTGACTCCCAGGTACACCTCCGACACTCCCAGGTACACCTCCGACATTCCCAGGTACTCCACTGACACTCCCTGCTACACCCTGATACTCCCAGGTACACCTCTGACACTCCCAGGTACACCTCAGACACTCAGGTACACCAGACACTCCCAGGTACTCCACTGACCTCCTGGTACCCCTGACGCTCCCTGGTCCACCTGACACTCAGGTACACCTCTGACACTCCCAGGTACTCCTCTGACACTCCCAGGTACACCACCTGACACTCCCAGGTACACCTGTGACACTCCCAGGTACATCTCCGACACTCCCAGGTACACCTCATGCACTCCCAGGTACACCTCCGATATTCCCAGGTACACCTCCGATACTCCCAGGTACACCTTTGACACTCCCAGGTACTCCACTGACACTCCCTGGTACACCTCAGACACTCCCAGGTACACCTCTGACACTCCCAGGTACACCTCTGACACTCCCAGGTACACCTCTGACACTCCCAGGTACACCTCTGACCTCCCAGGTACACCTCTGACACTCCCAGGTTACTCTCGGCCTCCCAGGTACACCTCTGACACTCCCAGGTACACTGTGACCTCCCAGGTACATCTCCTGATCAGGTACACCTCATGCACTCCCAGGTACACCTCCGATATTCCAGGTACACCTCCGTTACTCCCAGGTACACCGGCCTCCCAGGTAGTCAAGCTGACTCCCTGGTAACCTCTGACACTCCCACTCTGACCTCCCAGGTACACCTCTGACCCTCCCAGGTACACCTCTGACACTCCCAGGTACACCTCCGACATTCCCAGGTACACCTCTAGCACTCCCAGTGCCTCTTACACTCCCTGGTTCTCCCCTTGACACTCAGGTACCTGTCACTCCCAGGTACTCCAATGACACTCCTGGTAAACCCTGATACTCCTGGTACACCCCTGACACTCCCAGGTCACCTCTGACCTCCCAGGTACTCCTCTGACACTCCTGGTACACCTCCGACACTCCCAGGTACACCTCTGACTCTTCCAGGTACACCCCTGACACTCCCAGGTACACCTCAGACACTCCCCGGTACACCCCTGACACTCCCAGGTACACCCCTGACACTCCCAGGTACACCTCTAACACTCCCAGGTACACCCAGACACTCCCAGATACCTCTGACACTCCCAGGTGCTCCTCTGACACTCCCAGGTACACCTCAGACACTCCCAGGTACACCCCAGACACTCCCAGGTACCTCTGACCCTCCCAGGTACACCCCTGACACTCCCAGGTACACCTCTGACACTCCCAAGTGCACCTCTGACCTCCGAGTGCACCCCAGACACTCCCAGGAATACCTCTGATACTCCCAGGTACTCCTCTGACTCTCCCAGGTACACCTCAGACACTCCCAGGTACACCTCAGACACTCCCAGGAACACCCCAGACACTCCCAGGTACACCCCAGACACTCCCAGGTACACCCCAGACACTCCCAGGTACACCCCTGACACTCCCAGGTACACCTCACACACTCCCAGGTACACCTCTGACAATCCCAGATACACCTCTGACACTCCCAGGTACACCTTAAACACTCCCAGTTACACCTCCGACACTCCCAGTTACACCCCTGACTCACAGGTACACCTCCGACACTCCCAGGTACACCTCCGACATTCCCAGGTACTCCCTCCTGCTACACCCTGACACTCCCAGGTACACCTCAGACACTCCAGGTACGGACACTCCCAGGTGCTCCCACTGACACCTCCTGGTACACCTGACCCTCCCTGGTACACCCTGACACTCTCAGGTACACCTCTGACCCTCCCAGACCTCCTCTGACCTCCCAGGTACCTCCTGACACTCCCAGGTACCTGTGACACTCCCAGGTACATCTCCGACACTCCCAGGTACACCTCATGCACTCCCAGTACACCTCCGATATTCCCAGGTACACCTCCGATACTCCCAGGTACACCTCTGACACTCCAGGTACTCCACTGACCTCCCTGGTACACCTCAGACACTCCCAGGTACCTCTGACACTCCCAGGTACACCTCTGACACTCCAGGTACCTCTGACACTCCCAGGTACACCTCCGACACTCCCAGGTACACCTCTGACACTCCCAGGTACACCTCTTACACTCCCTGGTTCTCCCTCCGGCACTCCCAGGTACACCTCAGACACTCCCAGGTACACCTCAGACACTCCCAGGTACATCTCTGACCTCCCAGGTACAGCTCTGACACTCCCAGGTACACCTCTGACCTCCCAGGTACACCTCTGACCTCCCAGGTACACCTCTGACACTCCCAAGTACACCCCAGACACTCCCAGATCACCTCTGACATTCCAGGTACTCATCTGACACTCCCAGGTACACCTCAGACAATCCCAGACACCCTTGACCTCCCAGGTACACCCCTGACCTCCCAGGTACACCTCTGACACTCAGTGCACCCCAGACACTCCCAGGGACACCTCTGACACACAGGTACACCCAGACACTCCCAGGTAAACCTCCTGACCTCCCAGGTACACCTGTGACACTCCCAGATACACCACTGACACTTCCAGGTGCTCCTCTGACCTCCTGGTTCACCTCTGACCTCCCAGGTACCTCTGAGCCTCCCAGGTACACCTCTGACACTCCCAGGTACCTCCGACCTCCCAGGTACACCTCCTGACACTCCCAGGTACACCTCATACACTCCTGGTCTCCCTTGACACTCCCAGGTACACCTCAGACACTCCCAGGTACACCTCTGATACTCCCAGGTAAACCTCAGACACTCCTGGTACCCTGACACTCCCAGGTACACCCCTGACCTCCCAGGTACACCTCTGACCTCCCAAGTACACCTCTGACCTCCAGGGTACCCAGACACTCCCAGGTACACCTCTGATGCTCCCAGGTACTCCTCTGACTCTCAGGTACACCTCAGACACTCCCAGGTACACCTCAGACACTCCTAGGTACACCCCAGACACTCCCAGGTACACCCCAGACACTCCCAGGTACACCCCTGACACTTCCAGGTACACCTCAGACACTCCCAGGTACACCTCTGACAATCCCAGGTACACCTCTGACAATCCCAGGTACACCTCTGTTACTCCCAGGTACCTCTGACCTCCCAGGTAACCTCTGGCCTCCCAGTTACACCTCCGCCACTCCCAGTTACACCCTGACTCCAGGTACACCTCCGACCTCCCAGGCACACCTCGACACTCCCAGGTCTCCACTGACACTCCCTGCTACACCCCTGATACTCCCAGGTACACCTCTGACACTCCCAGGTACACCTCAGACACTCCCAGGTACACCTCCTGACACCTCCAGGTACTCACTGACCTCCCTGGTACACCCCTGACCTCCCTGGTACACCCCTGACACTCAGTACACCTCTGACACTCCCAGGTACTCCTCTGACCTCCCAGGTACACCTCTGACACTCCAGGTACACCTGTGACCTCCCAGGTACATCTCCGATATTCCAGGTACACCTCCGATACTCCCAGGTACACCTCTGACCTCCCAGGTACACCTCTTGCACTCCAAGGTACACCTCCGATATTCAGGTACACCTCGACCTCCCAGGTACACCTCTGAGCACTCAGACCTCCACTGACCTCCCTGGTACCTCTGACCTCCCAGGTTCACCTCCTGACACTCCCAGGTACACCTCCGACACTCCCAGGTACACCCTCTGAGCCTCCCAGGTACCTCCTTACACTCCCTGGATCTCCCCGAGCCTCCCAGGTACATCAGACCTCCCAGGTACACCTCTGATACTCCCAGGTACCTCAGACACTCCCAGGTACACCCAGACACTCCAGGTACTCCACTGACCTCCTGGTACTCCCCTGACCTCCCTGGTACACCCTGACCTCCCAGGTACACCTCTGACACTCCCAGGTACTCCTCTGACACTCCCTGGTACACCTCGACACTCCCAGGTACACCTCCTGACTCTTCCAAGTACACCCCTGACCTCCCAGGTACACCTCAGACCTCCCAGGTACACCCCTGACCTCCCAGGTACACCTGAGCACTCCCAGGTACCTCTGACACTCCCAGGTACCAGACACTCCCAGATACACCTCTGACCTCCCAGGTACTCCTCTGACACTCCCAGGTACCTCTGACCCTCCCAGGTACACCCCAGACACTCCCAGGTACACCTCTGGCCTCCCAGGTACACCCCTGAACTCCCAGGTACACCTCTGACACTCCTGGTCACACCTCTGACCTCCCAGGTACACCCCTGACCTCCCAGGTACACCTCCTGACACTCCAAGTACCTCCTGACACTCCAGGTACACCCCAGACACTCCCAGGTATGCCTCCTGATGCTCCCAGGTACTCTCTGACCTCCCAGGTACACCTCTGACACTCCCAGGTACACCTCAGACACTCCAGGTACCCCAGACACTCCCAGGTACACCCCAGACACTCCCAGGTACACCCCCAGACACTCCCAGGTACCTCCTGACACTCCCAGGTACACCTCTGACCTCCCAGGTACACCTCTGACACTCCCAGGTACCTCCAGACACTCCCAGGTACCTCTGACACTCCAGGTACACCTCCAGACCTCCCAGGTACCTCAGACACTCCCAGGTACACCCCAGACACTCCCAGGTACACCTCAGACTCTCCCAGGTACACCCTGACATTCCCAGGTGCACCTCTGACACTCCCAGGTACACCTCTGACACTCCGGTACACCCCAGACCTCCCAGGATACCTCTGATGCTCCAGGTACTCCTCTGACTCTCCCAGGTACACCTCAGACACTCCCAGGTACCTCAGACCTCCCAGGTGCCCCAGACACTCCCAGGTACACCCCAGACCTCCCAGGTACACCCCTGACACTCCCAGGTACACCTCAGACACTCCCAGGTACACCTCTGACAATCCCAGGTACACCTCTGACAATCCCAGGTACACCTCTGTTACTCCCAGGTACACCTCCTGACCTCCCAGGTACACCTTTGACCTCCCAGTTACACCTCCGACACTCCCAGTTACACCCTGACTCCCAGGTACACCTCCGAACACTCCCAGGTACACCTCCGGCCTCCCAGGTACTCCACTGACCTCCCTGCTACACCCTAGTCTCCCAGGTACCTCTGCTCAATACACCACTGACCTCCCAGGTACTCCTTCCCAGCCTCCCTGGTTCACCTCTGACTCTCCAGGTACACCTCCTGCTCCCTGCTACCTCTGACACTCCAGGTACACCTCCGACACTCCCAGGTACACCTCCGACCTCCCAGGTACTCCACTGACTCCCTGGTACACCTGATACTCCCAGGTACACCTCTGACACTCCCAGGTACACCTCAGACTCTCCCAGGTACACCCCTGACACTCCCAGGTACTCCACTGACACTCCTTGGTACACCCCTGACACTCCCTGGTACACCCCTGACACTCCCAGGTACACCTCTGACACTCCCAGGTACTCCTCTGACACTCCCTGGTACACCTCCGACACTCCCAGGTACACCTCTGACACTTCCAGGCACACCTCCTTACACTCCTTGCACCCTCAGACACTCCCAGGTACACCTCCTGACACTTCCAGGTACACCTCTGACACTCCAGGTGCTCCACCGAGCCTCCTGGTACTCCTCTGATGCTCCCAGGTACACCTCTGACACTCCCAGGTACACCCCTAGCATTCCCAGGTACACCTCAGACACTCCCAGGTACACCTCAGACACCCCAGGTACACCTCTGACACTCCCAGGTCACCTGGCACTCCCAGGTATGCCCCCTGACCTCCCAGGTACTCCACTGACACTCCCTGGTACACCTCTGACACTCCCAGGTACACCTCTGACCTCCCAGGTACACCTCCTGACACTCCCAGTTACCTCTGACCTCCCAGGTACACCTCCGACCTCCCAGGTACCTCTGACCTCCCAGGTACACCTCTTACACTCCTGGTTCTCCCTTGACACTCCCAGGTACCTCCAGACACTCCCAGGTACACCTCTGACACTCAGGTACACCTCAGACACTCCCAGGTACACCCCCTGACCTCCCAGGTACTCCTCTGACCTCCTGGTGCACCTCTCCTGCTCCCAGGCACCCCTGACGCTCCCAGGTACACCTCTGACACTCAAGTGCACCTCTGACACTCCAGGTACACCCCAGACACTCCCGGGTATACCTCCTGATGCTCCCAGGTACACCTCCTGACACTCCCGGTACACCTCAGACACTCCAGGTACACCTCCAGACACTCCCAGGTACACCCCCAGACACTCCCAGGTACACCCCTGACACTCCCAGGTACCCAGACACTCCCAGGTACCTCTGACACTCCCAGGTACACCTCTGACACTCCCAGGTACACCTCTGACCTCCCAGGTACCTCCAGACACTCCCAGGTACACCCCTGACACTCCCAGGTACACCTCTGACACTCCCAGGTACCTCAGACACTCCCAGGTACACCCCAGACACTCCCAGGTACACCTCTGCCTCCCAGGTACACCCCTGAATTTCCAGGTACACCTCTGACACTCCCAAGTACACCTTGACCTCCGGGGTACACCCCAGACACTCCCAGGAATACCTCTGATCTCCCAGGTGCTCCTCTGACTCTCCCAGGTACCTCAGACACTCCCAGGTACACCTCAGACACTCCCAGGTGCCCCAGACACTCCCAGGTACACCCAGACACTCCCAGGTACACCCCTGACACTCCCAGGTACACCTCAGACACTCAGGTACACCTCTGACAATCCAGGTACACCTCTGACAATCCCAGGTACACCTCTGTTGCTCCCAGGTACCTCTGACACTCCCAGGTACACCTTTGACACTCCCAGTTACACCTCCGACACTCCCAGTTACACCTGACTCCCAGGTACACCTCCGACACTCCCAGGTACACCTCCGGCACTCCCAGGTACTCCACTGACCTCCCTGCTACACCCCCTGATACTCCCAGGTACACCTCTGACACTCCCAGATACACCTGACCTCCCAGGTACTCCTTCTGACCTCCCTGGTTCACCTCTGACACTCCCAGGTACACCTCTGGCACTCCCTGCTACACCTCTGACACTCCCAGGTACACATCCGACACTCCCAGGTACCTCCGACACTCCCAGGTACTCCACTGACCTCCCGTGGTACACCCCTGATACTCCCAGGCCTGACAATCACCAGGTACACCTCCAGACACTCCCAGGTACACCCCTGACCTCCCAGGTCTCCACTGACACTCCTTGGTACACCCCTGACACTCCCTGGTACACCCCTGGCCTCCCAGGTACACCTCCTGACCTCCCAGGTACTCCTCTGACCTCCCTGGTACACCTCCGACTCCCAGGTACCTCCCCTGACCACTTCAGCACCTCCTTACACTCCCTTGTACACCTCAGACACTCCCAGGTACACCTCTGACACTTCCAGGTACACCTCTGACACTCCGAGGTACTCCACTGACACTCCCTGGTACTCCTCTGATACTCCCAGGTACACCTCTGACACTCCCAGGTACACCCCTGACATTCCCAGGTACACCTCAGACACTCCCAGGTACCTCAGACACTCCCAGGTACACCTCTGACACTCCCAGGTACACCTCTGGCACTCCCAGGTATACCCCTGACACTCCCAGGTACTCACTGACCTCCTGGTACCTCTGCTCCTAGGTACCTCTGACCTCCCAGGTACACCTCTGACACTCCCAGGTACACCTCTGACACTCCCAGGTACCTCCGACACTCCCAGGTACCTCTGACTCCTCCCAGGTACACCTCTTTCACTCCTGGTTCTCCTTGACATTCCCAGGTACACCTCAGACACTCCCAGGTACCTCTGATACTCCAGGTACACCTCAGACACTCCCAGGTACACCCTGACACTCCCAGGTACTCCTCTGACCTCCCTGGTACCTCCTCCACACTCCCAGGTACACCCCTGACACTCCCAGGTACACCTCTGACACTCCCAAGTACACCTCTGACACTCCGAGGTACACCCCAGACACTCCCAGGTATACCTCTGATACTCCCAGGTACTCCTCTGACTCTCCCAGGTACACCTCAGACACTCCCAGGTACACCTCAGACACTCCCAGGTACACCCCAGACACTCCCAGGTACACCCCAGACACTTCCAGGTACCCCTGACACTCCAGGTACACCTCAGACATTCCCAGGTACACCTCTGACAATCCCAGGTACACCTCTGACAATCCCAGGTACACCTCTGTTACTCCCAGGTACACCTCTGACACTCCCAGGTACACCTCTGACCTCCCAGTTACACCTCCGCCACTCCCAGTTACACCCCTGACTCCCAGTACACCTCCGACACTCCCAGGTACACCTCCGACACTCCCAGGTACTCCATTGTCCCCTGATCGAGTATAACAAAGTCACCTTATTGAGTATAACAAAGTCCCCTCATCGAGCATAACAAAGTTTCCTGGTAGAGTATAACAAAGTCCCCTGGTGGAGTATAACAAAGGCCCCTCATCGGGTATAACAAAGGGCCCTGGTCAAGAATAACAAAGTCCCCTGGTCGAGTATAACAAACCCCCTGATCGTGTATAACAAAGTCCCCTGATCGAGTATAACAAAGTCACCTGATCGAGTATAAGAAAGACCCTTGATCGAAGGTAACAAAGGTCCTGATCCAGTATAACAAAGTCCCCTGGTCGAGTATAACAGCCCTTGATCGAATATAACAAAGTCCCCTGATCGAGTGTAACAAAGTCACCTGGTCGAGCATAAGAATGGCCCCTGGTCGAGTATAATAAAGCCTCCTCATCGAGTATAACAAAGTCCCATGATCGAGTATAACAAAGTCCCCTGATCCAGTATAATAAGTCACCTTATCGAGTATAACAAAGTCCCCTGCTCGAGAATCACAAAGCCCCCTGATCAAGTATATCAAAATCCCCCTGGTCGAGTATAATAAAGCCTCCTCATCGAGTATAACCAAGTACACTGACCGATTATAACAAAGGTCCATGATCGAGTCTAACAAGGCCCTCATCTAGTAAAACAAAGTTCTTTGATCGAGTATAACATAGGGCCCTGATCGAGTATAACAAAGTCCGTTGATCGAGTATAACAAAGTTCCCTGGTCGAGTATAACAAAGTCCCCTGATCGAGTATAACAAAGGGCCCTCATCGGGTATAACAAAGTCCCCTGATCGAGTATAAACAAAGCCCGTTCATCGAGTATAACAAAGTTCCCTGGTCGAGTATAACAAAGTCCCTGATCGGGTATAACAAAGGCCCTGATCGAGTATAACAAGTCCCTGATCGAGTATAAACAAAGCCCGTTGATCGGGTATAACAAAGTTCTGGTCGAGTATAACAAAGTCCTGATCGAGTATAACAAGGCCCCTGATCGGGTATAACAAAAGGCCTAATCGGTATAACAAAGTCCCTGATCGAGTATGAACAAAGCCCGAAGATCGAGTATAACAAAGTCCTCTGGTCGAGTATATCAAAGTGCCCTGATCGATTATAACAAAGGCACCTTATCGAGTATAACAAGTCTCCTGATCAAATATAACAAAGTCCCCTGGTCGAGTATAACAAAGTCCCCCTGATCGAGTATAAACAAAGCCCGTTGATTGAGTATAACAAAGGCCCTTGATCGAGTATAACAAAGGCCCCTAATCGAGTATAACAAAGTCCCCTAATCGAGTATAGCAAAGACCCCTCATCGAGTATAACAAAGGCTCCTCATGGAGTACAACAAAGTCCCCTGATCGAGTATAACAAAGCCTTTTGATGAGGTATAACAAAGTCCCCTGGTCGAGTATAAAAAAGTCACCTCATCGAGCATAAGAATGGCCCCTGGTCGAGTATAATAAAGCCTACTCATCGCGTATAACAAAGTCCCCTGATCGAGTATAACAAAGTCCTGCTGATCGAGTATAACAAAGTCCCCTGCTCGAGTATAACAAAGCCCCCTAATCGAGTATAAAAAACCCCTGGTCGAGTATAATATAGTCCAGTGATCGAATATAACAAAGACCCTTGTCGAATATAAAAAAAGGGGCCTGGTCGAGTAAAATAAAGCCTCCTCATCGAGTATAACAAAGTCCCCTGATCGAGCATAACAAAGCCACCCTGATCGAGTATAACAAAGTGCCCTGATCGAGTATAACCAAGTCCACTGATCGATTATAACAAAGGTCCCTGATCGAGTCTAACAAAGGCCCCTCATCGAGTATAACAAAGTCCCTTGATCGAGTATAACAAAGGCCCCTGATCGAGTATAACAAAGTCACCTTTTCGAATATAACAAAGTCTCCTCATAAAGTATAACAAAGATCCCGTCGAATAACCAAGTCCACTGATCGGGTATAACAAAGGTCCTGATCCGGGTCAAACAAAGCCTCTTGATCGAGTATAACAAAGTCCCCTGGTCGAGTATAACAAAGTCCCATGATCGAGTATAACAAAGTCACCTTTTCGAATATAACAAAGTCTCCTCATAAAGTATAACAAAGTCCCCTGATCGAGTATAACCAAGTCCACTGATCGAGTATAACAAAGGTCCCTGATCGAGTCAAACAAAGGCCCCTGATCGAGTATAAGAAAAGTCCCTTGATCGAGTATAACAAACTCTCCTGGTCGAGTATAACAAAGTCCCCTGATCGAGTATAACAAAGTCACCTTATCGAGTATAACAAAGTTCCCTGGTAGAGTATAACAAAGACCCCTGGTGGAGTATAACAAAGTCCCCTTATCGTGTATAATAAACCCCCTCATCGAGTATAACAAAGTCCCCTAATCGAGTATAACAAGGTCACTTGATCGAGTATAAGAAAGTCCAATGATCGGGTATATCAAAGCCGCCTTGTCGAGTATAGCAAAGGCCCTGATCGAGTATAACAAAGTTTCATGATCTATTATAACAAAGTCCCATGAACGTGTATAAAAAAATCCCCTGGTCGAGTATAACAAAGTCCCTCGATCGAGTATAACAAAGCCCCTTGATCGAGTATAACAAACCCCCTCATCGAGTATAACAAAGTCACTTGATCGAAAATAAGAAAGTCCAATGATCGGGTATATCAAAGCCCCCTGGTCGATTATAGCAAAGGCCCCCTCATCGAGTATAACAAAGTTTCCTGATCAATTATAACAAAGTCCCCTGATCGAGTATAAAAAAGCCCCTTGATCGAGTAAAACAAAGTCCTCTGGTCGAGTATAACAAAGTCCCCTGATCTATTATAACAAAGTCCCCTAATCGAGTATAACAAAGGCCCTGGTAGAGCATAACAAAGGCCCCTGCTCGAGTATAACAAAGCCCCCTCATCGAGTATAACAAAGTCCCCTGATCGAGTACAGTATATCAAAGCCCCCTTCTCGAGTATAACAAAGTCCCCTGGTGGAGTTTAACAAAGGCCCCTAATCGAGTATAACAAAGGCCCCTGGTCGAGCATAACAAAGGCCCCTGGTCGAGTATAACAAACCCTTCTGATCGAGTATAACAAAGTCCCCTGATTGAGTATCACAAAGTCAACTGATCGAGTATAAGAAAGTCCAATGATCGGGAATATCAAAGCCCCCTGGTCGAGTATAACAAAGGCCCCTCATGGAGTATAACAAAGTTTCCTGATCTATTATAACAAAGTCCCCTCATCGGGTATAAAAAGGTCCCCTGGTCGAGTATAACAAAGTCCCTTGATCGAGTATAACAAAGCCCCTTGATCGAGTAAAACAAAATCCTCTGGTCGAGAATAACAAAGGGCCCTCATCGAGTATAACAAAGTCCCCTGATCGAGTATGAACTAAGCCCTCTCATTGATAATAACAAAGTTCCCTAATCGAGTATAAAAAGCCTCCTCATCGAGTATAACAAAGTCCCCTGATCGAGTATAACAAAGTTCACTGATCGAGTGTAACAAAGTCCCCTGACCGAGTATAGCACACCCCCTGATCGAGTATAACAAAGTCCCCTGATCGAATATAACAAAGTCACCTGATCGAGCATAAAAATGGCCCCTGGTCGAGTATTATAAAGTCCCCTGGTCGAGTATAACAAAGTCCCCTGGTCGAGTATAACAAAGTCCCCTGATTGAGTGCATCAAAGTCCCCTGGTCGAGCATAACAAAGTCCCCTGGTCTAGTATAACAATGGCCCCTCATCGAGTATAACAAAGGCCCCTGATCGATTATAAAAAAGGCCCCTCGTCGAGCTTTACAAAGGCCCCTTGTCGAGTATAACAAAGCGCCCTCATCGAGTATAAAAAAGTCCCCTGATCAAGTATAACAAAGCCCCCTCATCGAGTATGCCAAAGTCCCCTGAGCGAGAATAACAAAGTTACCTGGTCGAGTATAACAAATTCCCTGGTCGAGCATAAAAAAGGCCCCTGATTGAGTATATCAAAGCCCTCGTCGAGTATAACAAAGTCAAGTGATCGAGTATAACAAAGGCCCCTGGTCGAGTATAATAAAGCCTCCTCATCTAGTATAACAAAGTCCCCTGATCGAGTATAACAAAGCCCTCTAATTGATAATAACAAAGTTCCCTCATCGAGTATAAAAAGCCTCCTCATCGAGTATAACAAAGTCCCCTGATCGAGTATAACAAAGTCCCCTAATCGAGTATAACAAAGTCACCTTATCGAGTACAACAAAATCCCCCTGGTCGAGTATAACAAAGTCCCCTGCTCGAGTATAACAAAGTCCCCTGGTCGAGTATAACAAAAGCCCCTCATCGAGTATAACAAAGTTTCCTGATCTATTATAACAAAGTCCCCTAATCGAGTATAAAAAGTCCCCTGGTCGAGTATAACAAAGTCCCCTGATCGAGTATAACAAAGCCCCTTGATCGAGTAAAACAAAGTCCTCTGGTCGAGTATAACAAAGGGCCCTCATCGAGTATAACAAAGTCCCCTGATCGAGTATGAACAAAGCCCTTTGATCGAATAAAACAAAGTCCCCTCATCGAGTATAACAAAGGGCCCTCATCGAGTATAACAAAGGCCCCTTATCGCGTATAACAAGGTCCCTCGTCGAGTATAACAAAGTCCCTTGATCGAGTATAACAAAGCCCCTTGATCGAGTAAAACAAAGTCCTCTGGTCGAGTATAACAAAGTCCCCCGATCGAGTCTAACAAAGGCCCCTGATCGAGTATAACATTGTTTCCTGATCGAGTATAACAAAGAGCCCTCATCGAGTATAACAAAGTCCCCTAATCGAGTATAACAAAGTCCCCTGAACGAGTATAAACAAAGCCCGTTGATTCAGTATTACAAAGTTTCCTGGTCGAGTATAACAAAGGCCCCTCATCGAGTATAACAAAGGGCCCTCATCGAGTATAACAAAGTCACCTGGTCGAGTATAAAAATGCCCCCTGGTCGAGTATGACAAAGTCACGTGATCGAGCGTAACAAAGACCCCTGGTCGAATATAATAAAGCCTCCGCATCGAGTATAACAAAGTCACTTGATCGAGTATAACAAAGCCTCCTGAACGAGTATAACATAGGGCCCAGATCCTGTATAACAAAGTCCCCTGGTCAAGTATAACACAGTCCCCTGAATGAGTGTATCAAAATCCCTTGGTTGAGTATAACAAAGTCCCCTGGTCGATTATAACAAAGGCCCCTCATCGAGTATAATAAAGGCCCCTCGTCGAGTATGTTAGATGTTCTGGGTAATAAGTTCTATATACAGGAGAGAACACAAACACCTGTATAGTTTTGTAGGTTCGGTTTACTGGATAAGAGTATGTACACAGAGGTGGATAGCACTGCTCCCTAGCTAAGGTCCTGGTCAACTACCATAGACGACGTATGGCAAGTGATACATTAGCAGCTTCCATACGTCGCCAGGCACATTAATTAAGCGTGTGGGATATGGTAATAACATTGCCACACGCTGCTAGCTAGGCTGAATAAATATAAATGGAGCACATACATAATATACATACATAATACATAATCCAGCATACATAATATACATACACCTCCCTCCCCCCTATACGCTCATAGCAAAGTCTTGAGCGGACCTTTTCTTCTGGATCCGTTCTGAGCGTCGAGGGACTTCATCACTGGGAAGGGTATGGGACTCAACACTGGTGGCGGGGCCAGCAGAAGGCAGTGTTACGGGGCGGAGAAAACGGCGGTTCCTCCACCACACGCGACCACTGGGTAACCGCACCTGGTAGTCCCGTGACCTGCCGAGACCCATGACTACGCCTACTTTGTCCCAACGTAGGGAGGTCGGGTCCTGAACACGGACTTGGGTGCCGACACTCAACCTGGGGAGAGAACGGGCGTGGTCGTTGTAGCGGGCGACGACGTCCTGAACACGTTCGGCGGCTCGGCGATCACAATCCTCTGTCTTAGCCTGCCACTCCTTGGAGAAGGATTGAGGGTGAGCAGGGACACAAGAACGAAGGGGGCGCCCATACAAAACCTGGGCAGGGGAGCGTCCGGTGTAGTTGGGTGTGTTGCGGAGTTCAAGAAGACCCCGGTCGAAGGCCTCGCAGTCAATGTTCCCAGAAGGGGCCACCTTAAGGATGAGGTGCTTCAGGGATTTGACAGCAGCCTCAGCGTGGCCGTTGGACTGCGGGTAATGGGGCGATGACAACACATGCCGGACTCCCCATCGGTCAAGGAACGCAGCAAAGTCCCGGCTTGTGAACTGAGGCCCTCCGTCGGTTCGCAGGCGTACAGGAACGCCCACGTCACGGAAGTAGTGGCGGAACTTGCTGATGGTGGCGGCAGACGTCGTGTCATTACCGCCCTTGATGACAACCGGCCAACCAGAGAGACGGTCGACGATAACCAGGAAGGACTTTCCTGACACACAGAAAAAGTCGGCCGACACAGACTCAAAGGGGCGGGTGGGGTTGTCGTCACTCATGAAGGGTACCTGCTGCTGGCTGGGTTGTAATACGTGGCGGGGCTTACACACCTGGACAGCATTGGAGATGTCGGGGTCGATGCCAGGCCGGAACACAGTCTGTCGTGCACGTCGTTTGGTGGCCTCAGCTCCACGGTGACTGTCGTGAAGGCGAGCCAGGGCGTGGGGACGTGATGCAGCAGGGACAACTACCGAAGGAGAGGTGTCACTGGCCAGAGGTAGGGGTAGGGCGGCAGCAGGGTAGTTGCTGCTCCCTTCATGCACCCTGTTGGCGTAATTTACCTCGAGAATCGGTGTTGGGAAGTCCTGGGAGATGATGGCCAACTCTTGACAATGTCTGTAGGACAGCAAGGGAGTCGGGACACCATTATGCACGTCAATCCAGGCCTGACACGACCTGTTGCCAAAGGTGACATGTGCATAGAGTGAACCCAGGGCTGGGGCCATCTGTGAACCATCTGCCATAAAGCGGAGGTCCTCGGGAGGCGGTCCTAGATCGCTTGGAGAGAGCCCCAAGCATCGCAAATGCTGGGGACCGATGACTGTAGCATCAGCGCCGGTGTCGGGCAACATCTGAAGACGGGATGACACACCGCCGTAGGTCACGATGACGCTGATGTACTGGGGGGCTTTGGTCCTGGGATGCGAGGAGTACACCCTCCTAAAATGGGTCGGGCTTTGTCCCGGGTCGTCGTGCCTCTGATTTGGCGACTGTGGGCGGCCCTCACTGGTAGAAGGGCGCCGAAGCTTCCGCCGACGCTGTCCCTTGGGTTCGTGGGTAGGGCAACACTTGTCATAGTGGCCCAGACGACCGCACACATTGCACTGGACGCGTTTGGCTGGGCACCGTACTGTGAGTGACCAGTGGCCCTTACGGTCACAACTGTCGCAGGTAGACTCAGCAGCTGGACATACCTGTGTTCCGTGCTGCTTACCACAGTTGTTGCAAAATGAACCGGGCGTGGACGTGGTGGGCGAAGGCGTAGGAGCAGACTTCTTGTCCTTCTTGTACCGGGAAACAGCGCGTACAGCTGTAGGGGGAGCTCGGATGGCAGAGGTGGCACACCTGGCAGCCTCATAGGAGCGACATATCGTCAACACATCCTGAAGAGAAGAGGAAGAGTCGAGGGAGGTGAGGCGTTGGACAAGTTCCTCGTCCTTAACACCCATCAAGATCACCTGCTTCAACTGGGTCTCCTCGCACTGCTGGTGGTGGCCTAAACATATATCTACCTCTTCCGAGGCTCTCTTAAGACGTACATAAAAAGCGTCAAAAGACTCACCCTCCATCTGTCTGCAGCTAAACAATTCCCTCCTGCGCAGAGCTTCATTCTGCTGTCCTTTGATGTGCCGTTGTAGAACGTCCAGTACCTCCTCTACAGACAGCGAAGAGGTTGGGGGTACCTGCAACGTATGTTCTAAGACACGCTGAACTTCCAAGGACAGGCACATACGCAGCTGGATGAGTTGTTTAGGCTGTGACAAACTCTGGAGATCCACCATTGTAGCATAATCAGCCCACCGCCGCCGCCATTCGCGAAAAGTCTGGAAATTTACATCAGGCTCCAAGATGGGCGGTGTTTGAGCTGCTGCTTTAGGTGGGGCTGGGGGGCGTGAAGGAAGCATGGATGAGGTATCTGAACCATTCAGTACCGAGGCAGTGTTAGAGCCAGGGGCTTGGTTAACAGTGAGGCGAGATATCAAGGCTTCAAACCGTGCACTGTCTTCCATTCTCCGTTGGTGGTCTCGTTCTGCCTCTGCTTGCCTTCTGTGCTCATCCGCCAAACGTCTGTGAGCTTCATCCTCGCGTCTCTCATCTCTCATAAACTTCATTAAGGCAATTATCTCTGGAGATAACGCTGAATGTTGAGGTGAAGGGCTGCGCGATGTTGTGGGAGCTGGGCCGGCCTGGTCATCCATCTCTGGGGGACTATCATCCGCTTGACTCATCCAGGCGCTGGGTCCACGGCTACGTAAGGCATGAGACATAACTACTTTATCTGTGTACTGTGTCTTAAATCAGTGTTGACCGGTCAGCCCGTCGTATCAACAAGATTTCAGACAAAAAAATTTAATTAAATACACAGATAAGTAGGTTATATATATAAAATATATATAAGAAACCGCGCGGTCAGCAAGTGTTAGTACATGTATGTGTGTGTGTCCCACGCAAGGAGAGCGTCTCGCCCCAGCTGTGAGGGGGGGTGGAGGCGGCGCTGTGAGGGAGGGGGGTGGAGATAGGAGTAGCTCAGTCGCTCTCTGTAAACGGTCAGAGGAGGGTGCGCTGAGCTCTACACCCCACAAATGCCCAGAACATGCCGTATACCTTGGAAATCCGTTCGAACAAGGTCACACATGAATGGCACGAAACACACAATGCACTAAACACTTCACAGAAAATCACTGTCACTGACACTGCTCAAAGTTGCGAAATTCTTCGAGGGATGACGCGGGGTTGACCCAAGGCGGGGATCCATCAGCCGGCTTTCCACAAACTTGCACTAATCACTCGTAATAATCCAGTAAAACTACGCACTGCGCCATGTTAGATGTTCTGGGTAATAAGTTCTATATACAGGAGAGAACACAAACACCTGTATAGTTTTGTAGGTTCGGTTTACTGGATAAGAGTATGTACACAGAGGTGGATAGCACTGCTCCCTAGCTAAGGTCCTGGTCAACTACCATAGACGACGTATGGCAAGTGATACATTAGCAGCTTCCATACGTCGCCAGGCACATTAATTAAGCGTGTGGGATATGGTAATAACATTGCCACACGCTGCTAGCTAGGCTGAATAAATATAAATGGAGCACATACATAATATACATACATAATACATAATCCAGCATACATAATATACATACACAACAAAGGCCCTCGTCGAGCTTTACAGGCCCCTGGTCGAGTATAACAAAGCCCCTTCATCGAGTATAAAAGTCCTTGATCGAATATAACAAAGCCCCTGATCGAGTACAAAAGTCACCTGAGCAAGAATAACAAAGGCCCCTGGTCGAGTATAACAAAGCCCCTTCATCGAGTATATGATCCCCTGATGGAGTATATCAAAGCCCCTAGTCGAATATAATAAAGTCACGTGATCGAGCATAAAAGGCCCCTGGTCGAGTATAATAAAGCCTCCTCATCGAGTACAACAAAGTCCCCTGACCGAGTATAACAAAGCCCCTAGTCGAATATAATAAAGTCACGTGATCGAGCATAAAAAGGCCCTGGTCGAGTATAACAAAAGCCTCATCGAGTACAACAAAGTCCCCTGACCGAGTATAACAAAGCTCCCCTGATCGAGAATAACAAAGTCCCCTGATCGAGTATAACCAAGTCCACTGATCGATTGTAACAAAGGTCCCCTATCGTGCCCAACAAAGGCCCCTCAATCGAGTATATAACAAAGTCCCGTGATCGAGTATAACCAACCTAACGGATCGATTATAACAAAGGTCCCTCATCGAGTCTAACAAAGGCCTCTAATCGAGTATATAACAAAGTCCTCATCGAGTATATAAATATAGCCCGTTGATCGAGTAAACAAAGTTCCCTGGTCGAGTATAACAAAGTCCTGGATCGATTATAACAAAAGTCACCTGATCGAGTATAACAAACCCCTGATCGAGTATAACAAAGTCCCTGATCGAGTATAACAAAGTCACCTAATCGAGTATAAGAAAGACCCCTGATCGAATATGACAAAGTCCCTGATCGAGTATAACAAAATCCCTTGATCGAGTATACTAAAGCCCCTGGTCGGGTATAACAAAGTTCCCCATATCGAGTATAACAGCACTTATCGAGTATAACATAGGCCCTTGATTGAGTATAACAAAGCGCCCATGATCGAGTATAACAAAGGCTCCTCGATGGAATATAACAAAGTCCTCTGATCGAGTATAACAAAGTCCTTTGATAGAGTATAAGAAAGTCCCCTGGTCGAGTATAACACAGCCTCTGATCGAGTGTAACAAAGTCCCTGACCGA
Source organism: Homarus americanus (assembly GCF_018991925.1). Lineage (NCBI taxonomy): Eukaryota > Metazoa > Arthropoda > Malacostraca > Decapoda > Nephropidae > Homarus > Homarus americanus. The sequence goes on from NW_024745732.1 coordinate 22,729, forward strand.
GCATAGCAAACCCCTGATCGAGTATAACAAAGTCCCCTGATCGAATATATCAAAGTCACCTGATCGAGCATAAAAATGGCCCCTCGATCGAGTATAAAAAAAAGACCTTTGATCGAATATAACAAAGCCCCTGATCGAGTATAAAAGTCACCTGAGCAAGAATAACAAAGTCCCTGGTCGAGTATAACAAAGTCCTTGGTCGAGTATAAAGGCCCCTGATGGAGTATATGTCAAAGCCCTCGTCGAGTATAACAAAGTGACGATCGTATATAACAAAAGGCCCCTGGTCGAGTATATAATAAAGCCTCCTCATCTAGTATAACAGTCCTTGATCGAGTATAACAGCCTCTGATTGATAATAACAAAGTTCCCTAATCGAATATATAAAAAGCCTCATCGAGTATAAGAAAGTCCCCTGATCGAGTATAACAAAGTCCCTGATCGAGTATAACAAAGTCACCTTATCGAGGCTAACAAAAGTCCCTGCTCGAGTATGACAAAGCCCCTAATCGAGTATAAATAAAAATAATTCTGGTCGAATAACAAAGTCCCTGGTCGAGTATAACAAAGGCCCCTCATCGAGTATAACAAAGTTTCCTAATCTATTATAACAAAAGTCCCCACCGAGTATAAAAAAGTCCCTGGTCGAGTATAACAAAGTCCCTCGATCGGCATAATGGTGCCCCTGGATCGGCAAAACAAAGTCCTGTCGAGTATAACAAAGGGCCATCATCGAGTATAACAAAGTCCCCTGATCGAGTATGAACAAAGCCCTTGATCGAGTAAAACAAAGTCCCCTCATCGAGGGCAATAAAGGAAATTGTTCTGATCGAGTATAACAAAGAGCCTCATCGAGTATAACAAAGTCCCTGATCGAGTATAACAAAAGTCACCTGATCGAGTAGAAGAATGACTTCGATCGAATATGACAAAGTCCCCTGATCGAGTATAACAAAGGCCCCTGATGGAGTATAATAAAGCCCTCGTCGAGTATAACAAAAGTCACTTGATCGAGCATAAGAAAGGCCCCTTGTCGAGTATAATAAAGCCTCCTCATCGAGTATAACAAAAGTTTCCGATCGAGTATAAAAACCTCCTCATCGAGTATAACAAAGTCCCCTAATCCAGTATAACAAAGTCCCCTGATCGAGTAAAAACAAAGTCACCTTATCGAGTATAACAAAGTCCTCTGCTCGAGTATGACAAAGCCCCCTAATCGAGTATATAACAAAAATCCTGGTCGAGTATAACAAAGTCACCAGCTCGAGTAAAACAAAGTCCCCTGGTCGAGTGTAACAAAGTCCCTGGTCGAGTATAAAAAGGCCCCTGATGGAGTATATCAAAGCCCTGGTCAGAATATAATAAAGTCACGTGATCGAGCATAAAAAAGCCCCTGGTCGAGTATAATAAAGCCTCCTCATCGAGTACAACAAAGTCCCCTGACCGAGTATAACAAAGCTCCCTCATCGCGAATAACAAGTCCCCTAATCGAGTATAAACCAAGTCCACTGATCCATTATAACAAAGGTCCTCTATCGAGTCTAACAAAGGCCCCTAATCGAGTATAACAAAGTCCCCTGTTCGAGTATAACCAACTCACTGATCGATTATAACAAAGATCCTCATCGAGTATAACAAAGCCCTCTGATAG
>NW_024745733.1:0-24462 GCF_018991925.1 Homarus americanus
TGAAGGGGTGCCCAGCCTTCACCCCCCGGGTCATGGCACTGAAGGAGTGACCGGCCCTCACCCCCCTGGTCATGGCACTGAAGGGGTGCCTGGCGCTCACACCCAGGGTCATGATGCTGAAGGGGTGCCCGGCATTCACACCTCTATTCATGGCACTGAAAGGGAGCCCGAAACTCACACCCCGGGTCATGATGGCTGAGGGGTGCCCGGCCCTTACACCCCGGGTCATGGGGTTGAAGCGGTTCTCGGCCATCACACCCCGGGTCATGGTGCTGATGGGGTGCCCGGCCCTCACACCCCGATTCTTGGCACTGAAATCGAGCCCGGCCCTAACACTCTGGGTCATGGTGCTGAATGGGTGCCCGGCTTTCACACCCCGATTCATGGCACTGAAAGGGTGCCCGGCCCGCACACCCCGGGTTATGTCACTAAAGGGATGCCCGGCCCTCACACCCCGGGGCATGGTGCTGAAGGGGTGCCTGGCTTTCACACCCGGATTCATAGCACTGAAAGGGTGCCCGGCCCTCACACCCCGGTTCATGGTGGCTGAGGGGTGCCCGACCCTCACACCCCGGGTCATGGGGTTGAAGCGGTTCCCGGCCATCACACCCCGGGTCATGGTGCTGATGGGGTGCCCGGCCCTCACACCCAAGGTCATAGACCTAAAAGAGTACCCGGCCCTCACACCCCTGGTCATAGACCTAAACGAGTGCCCGGCCTTTACACCCCGGGTCATGGGGCTGAAGGTGTGCCCCGCCCTCACACCCCGGTTCATGGCACTGAAGGAGTGACAGGCCCTCACACCCCGGGTTATGGCACTGAAAGGGTGCCCTGCCCACACACCCCGGGTCATGTCATTGAAAGGGTGCCCGGCCCTCACACCCCGGTGTCATGTCACTGAAAGGGTGCCCGGCCCTCACACCACGGGTCATAGCACTGAAGGGGTGCCCGGCACTCATACCCCGGATCATGGTGCTGGAGGGGTGCCCGGCCCTCACACCCCGATTCATGGCACTGAAATCCCCGGCCATGGTGCACACCCCGGAGGGGTGCCCGGCCCTCACACCCCGATTCATGGCACTGAAATCAAGCCCGGCCCTCACACCCCGGGTCATATGAAGGGCTGCCCGGCCCTCACTCCCCGTGTCATGTGAAGTGGTGCCCGGCCCTCACACCCCGATTCATAGCTCTGTAGGGTTGCCCGGCCCTCACACCCCGTTTCATGGCTAAAGGGGTGCTCGGCCCTCACACCCCGGCTCATGGCACTAAAGGGGTGCCCGGCCCTCACACCCCGGGACATGGAACTGAAGCGGTGCCCGGCCCTCACACACCTGGTTATAGACCTAAACGAGTGCTCGGCCCTCACACCCCGTGTCATGTGAAGGGGTGCCCGGCCCTCACACCCCGGTTCATAGCTCTGTATTTGTGCCCGGCCCTCACACCCCGTTTCATGGCACTGAACGGGTGCCAGGCCCTCACACCCTGGGTCATGGCACTGAAAAGGTGCCCGGCCCTCACACCCCGTGTCATGTGAAGGGGTGCCTGTTCATGTTCTGGGTAATAAGTTCAATATACAGGAGCGAACACAAACACCTGTATAGATTTTGTAGGTTCTATTTACTGGATAAGAGATATGTACACAAGGGGAGTACCGCTCCTCAACCTGTCTGCTTGTCAACTGCTCTATAGACGACGTATGGCAAGTGAGACATTAACAGCTTCCATACGTCGCCAGGCACATTAATTAAGCATGTGGGACATGGTAATAACATTGCCACACGCTGCTAGCTAGGCTGAATAAATAATATATAAATGGAGCACATACATCATATACATACATAATATATAATACAGCATACATAATACAGAATATACATACACCTCCCTCCTCCCTATACGCTCATAGCAAAGTCTTGAGCGGACCTTTTCTTTTGGATCCGTTCTGAGCGTCGAGGGACTCGATCACTGGGAAGGGTATGGGACTCAACACTGGTGGCGGGGTCAGCAGAAGGCATTGTTACGGGCGGAGAAAACGGCGGTTCCTCCATCACACACGACCACTGGGTAACCGCACCTGGTAGTCCCGTGACCTACCGAGACCCATGACTACGCCTACTTTGTCCCAACGTAGGGAGGTCGGGTCCTGAACACGGACTTGGGTGCCGACACTCAACCTGGGGAGAGAACGGGCGTGGTCGTTGTAGCGGGCGACGACGTCCTGAACACGTTCGGCGGCTCGGCGATCACAATCCTCTGTGTTGGCCTGCCACTCCTTGGAGAAGGATTGAGGGTGAGCAAGGACACAAGAACGAAGGGGGCGTCCATACAAAACCTGGGCAGGGGAGCGTCCGGTGTAGTTAGGTGTGTTGCGGAGTTCAAGAAGACCCGGGTCGAAGGCCTCGCAGTCAATGTTCCCAGAAGGGGCCACCTTAAGGATGAGGTGCTTCAGGGATTTGACAGCAGCCTCAGCGTGGCCGTTGGACTGCGGGTAATGGGGCGATGACAACACATGCCGGACTCCCCATCGGTCGAGGAACACAGCAAAGTCCCGGCTTGTGAACTGAGGCCCTCCGTCGGTTCGCAGGCGCACAGGAACGCCCACGTCACGGAAGTAGTGGCGGAACTTGCTGATGGTGGCGGCAGACGTCGTGTCATTACCGCACTTGATGACAACCGGCCAACCAGAGAGACGGTCGGCGATAACAAGGAAGGACTTTCCTGACACAGAGAAAAAGTCGGCCGACACAGACTCAAAGGGGCGGGTGGGGTTGTCATCACTCATAAAGGGTTCCTGCTGCTGGCTGGGTTGTAATACGTGGCGGGGCTTACACACCTGGACAGCATTGGAGATGTCGGGGTCGATGCCAGGCCGGAACACAGTCTGTCTTGCACGTCGTTTGGTGGCCTCAGCTCCACGGTGACTGTCGTGAAGGCGAGCCAAGACGTGGGGACGTGATGCAGCAGGGACAACTACCGAAGGAGAGGTGTCACTGGCCAGAGGTAGGGGTAGGGCGGCAGCAAGGTAGTTGCTGCTCCCTTCGTGCACCCTGTTGGCGTATTTTACCTCAAGAATAGGTTTGGGGAAGTCCTGGGAGATGATGGCCAACTCTTGGCAATGTCTGTAGGACAGCAAAGGAGTCGGGACACCGTTATGCACATCAATCCAGGCTTGACACGACCTGTTGCCAAAGGTGACTTGTGCTCGGAGTGATCCTAGGGCTGGGGCCATCTGTGAACCATCTGCCGTGACGCAGAGGTCCTTGGGAGGCGGTCCTAGATCGCTTTGAGAGAGCCCCAAGCATTGCAAATGCTGGGGACCGATGACTGTAGCATCAGCGCCGGTGTCGGGCAACATTTGAAGACGGGATGACACACTGCGGTAGGTCACAATGACACTGATGTACTGGGGGACTTTGGTCCTGGGACGCGGGGGGGAGCACACATTCCTAATATGGCTCGAGCGTTGTCCAGGGTCGTCATGCTTCTGATTGGAAGACTGTGGGCGGCCCTCTCTGGTGGAAGGGAGCTGATGCTTCCGCCGACGCTGTCCCTTGGGTTTGTTGGGGCAACACTTGTCATAGTGGCCCAGACGACCGCACACATTGCACTGGACGCGTTTGGCAGGGCACCGTACTGTGAGTGACCAGTGGCCCTTACGGTCACAACTGTTGCATGTAGACTCAGCAGCTGGACACACCTGTGTTCCGTGCTGCTTACCACAGTTGTTACAAAATGAACCGGGCGTGGACGTGGTGGGCGAAGGCGTAGGAACAGACTTCTTGTCCTTGTACCGGGACACAGCGCGTACAGCTGTAGGGGGAGCTCGGATGGCAGAGGTGACACACCTGGCAGCCTCATAGGAGCGACATATCGTCAACACATCCTTGAGAGAAGAGGAAGAGTCGAGGGAGGTGAGGCGTTGGACAAGTTCCTCGTCCTTAACACCCATCAGGATCACCTGCTTCAACTGGGTCTCCTCGCACTGCTGGTGGTGGCCTAGACATATATCTACCTCTTCCGAGGCTCTCTTAAGACGTACATAAAAGGCGTCATAAGTCTCACCCTCCATCTGTCTGCAGCTAAACAATTCCCTCCTGCGCAGAGCTTCATTCTGCTGTCCTTTGATGTGCCGTTGTAGAATGTCCAATACCTCCTCTACAGACAGCGAAGAGGTCGGAGGTACCTGCAACGGATGTTCCAAGACACGCTGAATTTCCAAGGACAGGCACATACGCAGCTGGATGAGTTGTTTAGGCTGTGACAAACTCTGGAGATCCACCATTGTAGCATAATTAGTCCACCATCGCCGTCATTCACGAAAAGTCTGGAAATTCACATCAGGCTTCAAGATGGGCGGTGTTTGAGCAGCTGCTTTAGGTGGGGCTGGGGGGCGTGAAGGAAGCATTGATGAGGTATCTGAACCATTCAGTACCGAGGCAGTGTTAGAGCCAGGGGCTTGGTTAACAGTGAGGCGAGATATCAAAGCTTCAAACCGTGCACTGTCTTCCAATCTCCGTTGGTGGTCTCTCTCTGCCTCTGCTTGCCTTCTGTGTTCATCCGCCACACGTCTGTTAGCTTCATCCTCGCGCCTTTCATCTCTCATAAACTTCATTAAAGCAATTATCTCTGGAGACAACGCTGAATATGGAGGTGAAGGGCTGCGCGATGTTGTGGGAGCTGGAGCGTCATGGTCAGCCTGGTCATCCATCTCTGCGGGGCTATCATCCGACTGACTCATCCGGACGCTGGTTCCACGGCTACGTAAGGCACGAGACATAACTACTTCATCTGTGTACTGTGTCTAAATCAGTGTTGACCGGTCAGCCCGTCGTATCAACAAGATCTCAGAAACAAATTTAATTAAATACACAGATAAGTAGATTATATATATAAAATATATATAAGGAAATCACCGCGGTCGGTGTGTGTGTACGTGTGTGTGTGTCCCGGGCAGTGAGAGTGGTCTCCTCGAGCTGTGAAGGGGTGTGGAGACGACGCTGTGAGGGGGGGTGGAGACGACTACTAGTGGCAGTTACCCTCCAGGCTTGGCGAGGGGAGGTGTACTGAAGTCTACTCCTTACAAATGCCCAGAACATGCCGTGTACCTTGGGAATCCTTTAGAACAAGGTCACACATGAATGGCACGAAACACACAATGCACTAAACACTTCACAGAAATTCACTGTCACTGACACTGCTCAAAGTTGCTAAATTCTTCGAGGCGGGTTGGCGGGCGGCGGTTGACGCAGGGCAAGGGGTCCATAAGCCGGCTTTCCACAAACTTTGCACTGTCACTCGTAATTATCCAGTAAAAGTACACACTGGGCCATGTTCATGTTCTGGGTAATAAGTTCAATATACAGGAGCGAACACAAACACCTGTATAGATTTTGTAGGTTCTATTTACTGGATAAGAGATATGTACACAAGGGGAGTACCGCTCCTCAACCTGTCTGCTTGTCAACTGCTCTATAGACGACGTATGGCAAGTGAGACATTAACAGCTTCCATACGTCGCCAGGCACATAAATTAAGCATGTGGGAAATGGTAATAACATTGCCACGCGCTGCTACCTAGGCTGAATAAATAATATATATAAATGGAGCACATACATCATATACATACATAATATATAATACAGCATACATAATACAGAATATACATACAGTGCCCGGCCCTCACACCCCGGTTCATAGCTCTGTAGGGGTGCCCGGTCCTCTCACCCCGTTTCATGGCACTCAAGGGGTGCCCGGCCCTCACACCCCGGCTCATGGCACTGAAGGGGTGCCCGTAACTGACGCCCTGGGTCATGTCACTGAAGGGGTGGCCGGCCCTCACACCCCGGGTCATGTCACTGAAGCGGTGCCCAGCCTTCACACCCCTGGCCATGGCACTGAAGGTGTGCTCGGCCCTCACTGTCACGTGCTTGAGCGCTCGGGAACTCGCTGCATCTGTTCACGCTTCCATTTCACGCAAGCTACTAATAATTGTTAATTGTACTTATTAAATTATTATTGTTCTTAGCTACTTAGGTTAATTGTATATTTATGTATGTAATTTATATGCATCATTGTCTTACTCTGTTAAGTCAACTCAAGAGTAATATTAATTAATTATATAAAATATCCAGCAAATGTCTAGATCACGTGATATGAGACGCTCCTCCACGGCGTACCCACGCCACGCTCCCCAGTAGCGAAAAATCCGTGGCTTAGGTTAGACGTGTCTATTCGTTCTCTAGCCTTGACCTTTGTCTAAGTGCTTTATCAAGTCTTCTGCAATGCCCTAGGGGTATCAGGTATTAGTGACACGTTTAGTTAGGCCTAGGAAGGGATCCTGGTGGTAAGGTATCTCCTGTTTGGTAGGGATAATCATTTTGTATTGATTGTTGTATATATATATTTCGTATGTCTTGTGTAATATAGCAATGTTAAGTAATATTTGTTTGGTCTAACTTCTTACAGTATAGTTTCGCCCTTCCGGCATCACTCTTATTTTATTATACAATTACTTATTCACTTAAATTCATGTTTGCTAATCATTACTCCCTTTAAAACATAAATTGAATTAATTAATTATCTTCCATTTTGTAATTCACTTATTTCAACTGTTCTTACTTTTTCAAGTACATTTAGTTGAGTAGGTATTTGGTGGAGATAATTATTGCCGTGTTCCCTGTTTGTACCTTTATTTGTTAATAACTTGGGGTAGGATTCACTCCCCAAGTATAAAGAGTAGTGGGATCGCGACAAGTGGGGGCCTGTGTCCTGGAGCTAACCGCCATTGTTGCGTCATATGAAGTGTTGTTACTCGCCAGGTGTTGTTTCATCGTTAAGTATTTTTGGATGCAAGTTGCTGTGTTCACAGTGTTCATTTATGTTAGATGTTCTGGGTAATAAGTTCAATATACAGGAGAGAACACAAACACCTGTATAGTTTTGTAGGTTCGGTTTACTGGATAAGAGTATGTACACAGAGGGGGGTAGCGCTGCTCCCTAGCTAAGGTCCTGGTCAACTACCATAGACGACGTATGGCAAGTGATACATTAGCAGCTTCCATACGTCGCCAGGCACATTAATTAAGCGTGTGGGATATGGTAATAACATTGCCACACGCTGCTGGCTAGGCTGAATAATATAAATGGAGCACATACATAATATACATACATAATACATAATCCAGCATACATAATATACATACACCTCCCTCCCCCCTATACGCTCATAGCAAAGTCTTGAGCGGACCTTTTCTTCTGGATCCGTTCTGAGCGTCGAGGGGCTTCATCACTGGGAAGGGTATGGGACTCAACACTGGTGGCGGGGCCAGCAGAAGGCATTGTTACGGGGCGGAGAAAACGGCGGTTCCTCCACCACACACGACCACTGGGTAACCGCACCTGGTAGTCCCGTGACCTGCCGAGACCCATGACTACGCCTACTTTGTCCCAACGTAGGGAGGTCGGGTCCTGAACACGGACTTGGGTGCCGACACTCAACCTGGGGAGAGAACGGGCGTGGTCGTTGTAGCGGGCGACGACGTCCTGAACACGTTCGGCGGCTCGGCGATCACAATCCTCTGTCTTGGCCTGCCACTCCTTGGAGAAGGATTGAGGGTGAGCAGGGACACAAGAACGAAGGGGGCGTCCATACAAAACCTGGGCAGGGGAGCGTCCGGTGTAGTTAGGTGTGTTGCGGAGTTCAAGAAGACCCCGGTCGAAGGCCTCGCAGTCAATATTCCCAGAAGGGGCCACCTTAAGGATGAGGTGCTTCAGGATTTGACAGCAGCCTCAGCGTGGCCGTTGGACTGCGGGTAATGGGGCGATGACAACACATGCCGGACTCCCCATCGGTCGAGGAACACAGCAAAGTCCCGGCTTGTGAACTGAGGCCCTCCGTCGGTTCGCAGGCGTACAGGAACGCCCACGTCACGGAAGTAGTGGCGGAACTTGCTGATGGTGGCGGCAGACGTCGTGTCATTACCGCCCTTGATGACAACCGGCCAACCAGAGAGACGGTCGACGATAACCAGGAAGGACTTTCCTGACACACAGAAAAAGTCGGCCGACACAGACTCAAAGGGGCGGGTGGGGTTGTCGTCACTCATGAAGGGTACCTGCTGCTGGCTGGGTTGTAATACGTGGCGGGGCTTACACACCTGGACAGCATTGGAGATGTCGGGGTCGATGCCAGGCCGGAACACAGTCTGTCGTGCACGTCGTTTGGTGGCCTCAGCTCCACGGTGACTGTCGTGAAGGCGAGCCAAGGCGTGGGGACGTGATGCAGCAGGGACAACTACCGAAGGAGAGGTGTCACTGGCCAGAGGTAGGGGTAGGGCGGCAGCAGGGTAGTTGCTGCTCCCTTCGTGCACCCTGTTGGCGTAATTTACCTCGAGAATCGGTGTTGGGAAGTCCTGGGAGATGATGGCCAACTCTTGACAATGTCTGTAGGACAGCAAGGGAGTCGGGACACCATTATGCACGTCAATCCAGGCCTGACACGACCTGTTGCCAAAGGTGACATGTGCATAGAGTGAACCCAGGGCTGGGGCCATCTGTGAACCATCTGCCATGACGCAGAGGTCCTCGGGAGGCGGTCCTAGATCGCTTGGAGAGAGCCCCAAGCATCGCAAATGCTGGGGACCGATGACTGTAGCGTCAGTGCCGGTGTCGGGCAACATCTGAAGACGGGATGACACACCGCCGTAGGTCACGATGACGCTGATGTACTGGGGGACTTTGGTCCTGGGATGCGAGGAGTACACCCTCCTAAAATGGGTCGGGCTTTGTCCAGGGTCGTCGTGCCTCTGATTTGGCGACTGTGGGCGGCCCTCACTGGTAGAAGGGCGCCGAAGCTTCCGCCGACGCTGTCCCTTGGGTTCGTGGGTAGGGCAACACTTGTCATAGTGGCCCAGACGGCCGCACACATTGCACTGGACGCGTTTGGCTGGGCACCGTACTGTGAGTGACCAGTGGCCCTTACGGTCACAACTGTTGCAGGTAGACTGAGCAGCTGGACATACCTGTGTTCCGTGCTGCTTACCACAGTTGTTGCAAAATGAACCGGGCGTGGACGTGGTGGGCGAAGGCGTAGGAGCAGACTTCTTGTCCTTCTTGTACCGGGAAACAGCGCGTACAGCTGTAGGGGGAGCTCGGATGGCAGAGGTGGCACACCTGGCAGCCTCATAGGAGCGACATATCGTCAACACATCCTGAAGAGAAGAGGAAGAGTCGAGGGAGGTGAGGCGTTGGACAAGTTCCTCGTCCTTAACACCCATCAGGATCACCTGCTTCAACTGGGTCTCCTCGCACTGCTGGTGGTGGCCTAAACATATATCTACCTCTTCCGAGGCTCTCTTAAGACGTACATAAAAAGCGTCAAAAGGCTCACCCTCCATCTGTCTGCAGCTAAACAATTCCCTCCTGCGCAGAGCTTCATTCTGCTGTCCTTTGATGTGCCGTTGTAGAACGTCCAGTACCTCCTCTACAGACAGCGAAGAGGTTGGGGGTACCTGCAACGTATGTTCTAAGACACGCTGAACTTCCAAGGACAGGCACATACGCAGCTGGATGAGTTGTTTAGGCTGTGACAAACTCTGGAGATCCACCATTGTAGCATAATCAGCCCACCGCCGCCGCCATTCGCGAAAAGTCTGGAAATTTACATCAGGCTCCAAGATGGGCGGCGTTTGAGCTGCTGCTTTAGGTGGGGCTGGGGGGCGTGAAGGAAGCATGGATGAGGTATCTGAACCATTCAGTACCGAGGCAGTGTTAGAGCCAGGGGCTTGGTTAACAGTGAGGCGAGATATCAAGGCTTCAAACCGTGCACTGTCTTCCATTCTCCGTTGGTGGTCTCGTTCTGCCTCTGCTTGCCTTCTGTGCTCATCCGCCAAACGTCTGTGAGCTTCATCCTCGCGTCTCTCATCTCTCATAAACTTCATTAAGGCAATTATCTCTGGAGATAACGCTGAATGTTGAGGTGAAGGGCTGCGCGATGTTGTGGGAGCTGGGTCGGCCTGGTCATCCATCTCTGGGGGACTATCATCCGCTTGACTCATCCAGGCGCTGGGTCCACGGCTACGTAAGGCATGAGACATAACTACTTTATCTGTGTACTGTGTCTTAAATCAGTGTTGACCGGTCAGCCCGTCGTATCAACAAGATTTCAGACAAAAAATTTAATTAAATACACAGATAAGTAGGTTATATATATAAAATATATATAAGAAGCCGCGCGGTCAGCAAGTGTTAGTACATGTATGTGTGTGTGTCCCAGGCAGGCAGAGCGTCTCGCCCCAGCTGTGAGGGGGGGTGGAGGCGGCGCTGTGAGGGAGGGGGGTGGAGATAGGAGTAGCTCAGTCGCTCTCTGTAAACGGTCAGAGGAGGGTGCGCTGAGCTCTACACCCCACAAATGCCCAGAACATGCCGTATACCTTGGAAATCCGTTCGAACAAGGTCACACATGAATGGCACGAAACACACAATGCACTTAACACTTCACAGAAAATCACTGTCACTGACACTGCTCAAAGTTGCGAAATTCTTCGAGGGATGACGCGGGGTTGACCCAAGGCGGGGATCCATCAGCCGGCTTTCCACAAACTTGCACTAATCACTCGTAATAATCCAGTAAAACTACGCACTGCGCCATGTTAGATGTTCTGGGTAATAAGTTCAATATACAGGAGAGAACACAAACACCTGTATAGTTTTGTAGGTTCGGTTTACTGGATAAGAGTATGTACACAGAGGGGGGTAGCGCTGCTCCCTAGCTAAGGTCCTGGTCAACTACCATAGACGACGTATGGCAAGTGATACATTAGCAGCTTCCATACGTCGCCAGGCACATTAATTAAGCGTGTGGGATATGGTAATAACATTGCCACACGCTGCTGGCTAGGCTGAATAAATATAAATGGAGCACATACATAATATACATACATAATACATAATCCAGCATACATAATATACATACAATTTATATTGCTCCTGTTATTGCTTAAGCTACTGGTGAGTTAACCCTTATCTTGTGTACCAGGTGTTTGGTTAATCCCTTGCTGTGTTTCACAGTTTATTGCATTTTGACATTATTAATTAGCTAGCTAGTTAGCTTAGCTGCCACGGTTACTTTTTTCGCTACTCGATTTTGAATTCAACATGTTTGACCTGGAAAGCTTTTTGGCTTCACCTTCAGCCGAAGTACTGAAGGGGCTTACTAAGGCAGAGTGGCAATCCCTCGCTGCTTATTATGAAGTAGAAGGCCGCTCTTCCATGAATAAGTCTAGTTTAGAAGAGGCTGTCCTCAACTACCTTATTGACAATGAAATCATAGCCCAACCGTCGGGAAATTCAGAGGAAATTGTTACACCAAGTAATTTGGCCTTACAAGTTGAACTCAAAAGACTCGAGGTGGAGCTGGAAACTCTCAAACAACGAGGTTTGGCTCAAGGTAGTAATACTTCAACATTCAGTGTAGACAAATGTCTCAACAGTGTTCCTAAATTTAATGAGGAAGAACCAGACAAATTCTTCTCTCTTTTTGAGAAAATTGCCCGACTTAACAAGTGGCCTGTTTCTCAATGGTCTCAACTTATTTATAGATCTTTCACTGGTAAAGCATTAGATGTGTTTTCTGCCCTCTCTGAGGATCAATGTCGAGACTATGCCCTTGTTAAGTCCGCGGTTTTGAGCGCCTATAAACTTGTTCCTGAAGCCTACCGGCAACAGTTCCGTAACTGCCGGAAGACTGACAAACAAACATTTGTGGAGTTCTTCAGGCAGAAACAGGTTCTTTGTCGGAGGTGGATTGAAAGTGAGTCTGCCCATGTAGAACATGACAAGCTTGTTGAACTAATCCTGCTAGAGGAGGTTAGAAAGTGTATCCCAGGCGACATTCGAGCTCACTTGGATCAGAGAGGTATCTGTACCCTGGCTGATGCTGGTCCAGTGGCTGACCATTATTCCTTAACTAATAGAAATGTAAATTCCAGGTCTTATGCTCCCATGTCCCAGTCCTTCACTTCCTTCAAGCGGCCCACACCAACATCTACATCGGGGTCCCTGCCTCTTGTCATACCGACCCGACCCTCAGGTTCTGCATCATCTACCCCGGGTGAGCCCATGGTCCATGGGACAGGTGGATCCACTCCTACTGGTGAGAGAAACTCTAGTTGTAGGTACTGTAAGAAGCCAGGACATGTCATCAGCGACTGTCTCAAGTTAAAGAAAAGAAATTCCTCTCACCATGGATCCCCCACTCTTTTGGTCAGGGTGGCCGAGCAATCGGAGAAATTATTGGAGCCCTGTGTCACTGCCCTCAGTCAGACTGTTGCCCTGAATGCTTCCCCCTCTTCTATGATATCAACCTTTGAACCATTTTGTTCTCCTGGTTCCTTAGCTTTGGATCAATTCAGTCAACCCATTTCTGTTAAACTCTTGAGAGACACAGGCTCAGCCTTATCTCTTGTTACTAAAGAAGCTGCTCCATTCCTGGATTCATGCTATACTGGTAGCTGGGTGCTGGTGAACGGTTTGACCGGTGGGTCGCGTATTCCCCTTTGTCAAGTGTACCTGCGGTCATCCATAAAGTCAGGTTATGTCACGTTAGGAGTAGTAGATAGCTTACCTGTAGAAGGGGTCTCTCTATTGATAGGAAATGACCTTGTTGGCGACATGATGTTCCCTAATGTTGTGATCTCATCTTGTCCCACTGCCGAGAATAATACTGTGCAGTTAGAAGTAGACTTTCCAGGGTTGTTCCCTGCGTGTGCTGTGACCCGTAGCATGAGCCGCAGTACAGAAGTAGAAGAGACTAGTGAAGTTGATGAAGTTTACCTCCAGGACTGTGAGAAGTCCGAGGATAATCTTGTTCAGCCGGACCATACTGATCTTGGTCTCAGTGAATTCTTTGAGGATTCCCCACCACCAGGTAACCTCCAGAGTAGTTTTGATGGAGATAGGAACCCAGATGTCACTAGTTTTGGTTCCTCTCCCATCACTAGGAGTAAGTTTATTGAGCTACAAGCAGGGGATCCTGAGCTGGTGGGTTTTCTCAATAGGTCAGTCACTGAGACAGAAGCTGAGCAAGAATCAAATTGCTACTACACTAGGTCTGGTGAATTAATGCGGAAGTTCCGTCCCTCCAATTCTCCTGCCAATCACCCTTGGTTAGTTCATCATCAAGTTGTTATTCCCAAACCTTTGCGGCAGGACATACTTAGTATCGCTCATGATGGGGTTGGTGGTCATTTAGGAGTTAGGAAGACTTATGCAAAAATTTTATCCCAGTTCTTTTGGCCTAGGATGAAGAAAGACGTCAGCTCTTACTGTCGCACTTGCCATGATTGTCAGGTAGCAGGGAAACCGAACCCCAGTGTTAAACCATTCCCTCTGCAGCCTATCCCAGTCATTGAAGAGCCCTTTAGTAAGGTGGTCATAGATTGTGTCGGTCCCTTACCTAAGACCCCTCGTGGTCATCAGTTCTTGCTAACCATTATTGATTGTGCAACCCGTTATCCTGAAGCCATTCCCTTGCGCCGCATCACAGCGAAGAATGTTATCAAAGCCTTAACCCACTTCTTCACTCAAGTAGGCCTTCCTACAGTGGTGCAGTCAGATCAGGGTTCCAATTTTACTTCCCGGTTGTTTAATCAGGTAATGCAAACCCTGGGAGTCCGGCAGTTGAGGTCTTCGGCCTATCACCCTCAGTCACAGGGGGTGGTAGAGAGATTTCACCAGACACTAAAACTCATGTTGCGCACCTTCTGTCTGGAGACTGGGAAGGATTGGGACGAGGGAGTTGACCTGCTTTTGTTTGCTGTTCGGGACAGTAAACAAGAGTCGCTAGGATTCTCGCCCTTCCAGCTCGTCTATGGACATGAGGCGCGAGGGCCTCTTAAGGTGTTAAAAGAGTGTTGGTTGAGTGATCAGAGCGCGACGCCCTTAGCTTCATATGTGGTCCAATTCAAGGAGAAGTTGCGTCTGGCTGTAGAACTTGCCCAGTCCAACTTAAGGTGTGCTCAGGTGAAAATGAAACTGCATTTTGATAAGGCCCATCAGGCAAAACCTAGAGAATTCCAAGTTGGGGAGCAGGTGTTGGCCTTCCTGCCCTTACATGATCACCCTTTTAAATCCAAATACAGTGGTCCATATCAAGTACTAGAAAAACAGGGGTCCGTGAATTATGTGATTAGCACCCCTGAACGGCGTAAGAAAAAACGCCTTATCCATGTCAATCTTTTAAAGTCATATCACGTTCGTAACGAAACCCTGGGAAAAGCAGTTGCTTGTGTTGATCAATCCTTGCCAAATTGTATCATTGTGCCAGAGTGTAAGGATGATAAAGATCAGTGTTTTTCTGAAATAATGAATGGGTCTAGTGTAAAAGTTGAAAACTCTACTATCTTGGAGGACCCCAGTGCTAAGTTGTGTCATCTCTCTAGTGACCAAGCCAATAATATAAAGTCTCTATTACAGGAGTATCTTATTATAGTTGGTGATTACCCACTCTCTTGTTCAGTGCTGGAGCATGACGTTGAGACCAGGGGAGCCAAGCCAATCCGACAGCGTCCCTACCGTCTTAATGCCTTCAAGCGGGAGTGTGTGCGAGCCGAGGTACAGCGTCTTCAAGAGCTAGGCCTCGTCGAACCCAGCATCAGTCCATGGGCATCCCCTGTTGTTCTAGTTCCAAAGCCGAATGGGTCAATGCGGCTGTGTGTGGATTACCGCAAGGTGAATGCCGTCACTGAACCCGATGGTTATCCCTTGCCACGCATCGACGATGTGATCGACGATCTTGGACAGGCAAGGTACGTGACCAAATTGGATCTCCTCCAGGGCTACTACCAGATAAGACTGACTGAACGCTCCAGGGCCATCTCTGCTTTTGTCACTCCTGAGGGGTTGTACCAATTCACAGTCCTTCCGTTTGGTATGCGGAACGCCCCTGCAACCTTTCAACGCCTCATGAATTTCATCACGTCTGGTCTGGAAGGTGTCCGCTGTTACCTAGACGACCTTATCGTCTTCAGCAGTTCCTGGGAAGATCACATGAGTCGTCTACAAGCCCTCTTCTCCGTACTGGCTGCAAGCAAGCTGACGGTGAACCTCGTCAAAAGTGAGTTCGGCCATGCCCACGTCACTTTCTTGGGGCATGTGGTCGGACAAGGGGAAGTCCAGCCTATAGCAGCCAAAATTGAGGCAATTCAACAGTATCCAGTGCCAGGCGATAAGAAGAGTGTGATGAGGTTGCTGGGTATGGCGGGGTACTACCGCCGTTTTTGTCCAAACTTCTCCTCAGTTGCCTCTCCCATGACTGACCTGCTGAGTGGCAAGAAAACCTTCAAGTGGACTACGGCTTGCCAGGAATCTTTTGAGAATCTTAAATCCCTGCTGGCAAATGCTCCTGTACTACTTGCACCTGACCTCCAGAAACAGTTCACTCTCCATGTCGACGCCAGTGAAATTGGCGCCGATGCTGTGCTTCTGCAAGAGGGTGAGAGTGATCAAGTGCTTCATCCGCTGTGCTATTTTTCTAGAAAATTTCATAAATATCAAAGAAACTATGCCACCATTGAAAAGGAGGCTTTATCACTGATCATGGCACTAGAAAACTTCAAGGTATATATTGGCAGCACTGCTTATCCCATTCAAGTGTTCACTGATCATAACCCACTTACTTTTGTTGACAAGATGAAACATACCAACCAAAGACTTTTGAGGTGGGCTCTATCACTTCAGCCCTATAACTTGAACATTTCCCATATCCCCGGAAAAGAGAACGTGTTGGCTGATGCACTTTCTCGAGTCTGATTATTTAGTAACTATGTCTATATGCAAATTATTATTTGTTTTATTGTCATTGAGTACCTTGTGTTTATATTATGAATTATTTTGCTTCATATTGATTTAAGCCAATTGTGTTAGTTATTACTTTCACTGTGTAGCTGTATATCCATTTTCGCTTCCATTTAGTTGTAAGCTCACTTTTTTGGGGGAGGTGTCACGTGCCTGAGCGCTCGGGAACTCGCTGCATCTGTTCACGCTTCCATTTCACGCAAGCTACTAATAATTGTTAATTGTACTTATTAAATTATTATTGTTCTTAGCTACTTAGGTTAATTGTATATTTATGTATGTAATTTATATGCATCATTGTCTTACTCTGTTAAGTCAACTCAAGAGTAATATTAATTAATTATATAAAATATCCAGCAAATGTCTAGATCACGTGATATGAGACGCTCCTCCACGGCGTACCCACGCCACGCTCCCCAGTAGCGAAAAATCCGTGGCTTAGGTTAGACGTGTCTATTCGTTCTCTAGCCTTGATCTTTGTCTAAGTGCTTTATCAAGTCTTCTGCAATGCCCTAGGGGTATCAGGTATTAGTGACACGTTTAGTTAGGCCTAGGAAGGGATCCTGGTGGTAAGGTATCTCCTGTTTGGTAGGGATAATCATTTTGTATTGATTGTTGTATATATATATTTCGTATGTCTTGTGTAATATAGTAATGTTAAGTAATATTTGTTTGGTCTAACTCCTTACAGTATAGTTTCGCCCTTCCGGCATCACTCTTATTTTATTATACAATTACTTATTCACTTAAATTCATGTTTGCTAATCAATACTCCCTTTAAAACATAAATTGAATTAATTAATTATCTTCCATTTTGTAATTCACTTATTTCAACTGTTCTTACTTTTTCAAGTACATTTAGTTGAGTAGGTATTTGGTGGAGATAATTATTGCCGTGTTCCCTGTTTGTACCTTTATTTGTTAATAACTTGGGTAGGATTCCCTCCCCAAGTATAAAGAGTAGTGGGATCGCGACACTCACACACCTGGTTATAGACCTAAACGGGTGGCCAGCCCTCACACCTCGGGACATGGGGCTGAAGGGATGCCCGGCCGTCACACCTCAGGTCATGGCACTGAAGGAGTGGCTGGCCCTCACACCCCGGGTCATGGCACTGAAAGGGTGAACGGCCCTCACACAACGGGTCATAGCATTGAAGGGCTGCCAGGCCCTCACACCCCTGGCCATAGACCTAAACGAGTGCCCGGCCCTCACATCCCGGGTCATGGGGCTGAAGGGGTGCCCAGCCCTCACACCGCGGGTCATGGCACTGAAGGAGTGACCGGCCCTCACACCCCGGGTCATGTCACTGAAGCGGTGCCCAGCCGTCACACCCCTGGCCATGGCACTGAAGGTGTGCCGGGCCCTCACACACCTGGTTATAGACCTAAACGGGTGGCCAGCCCTCACACCTCGGGACATGGGGCTGAAGGGGTGCCCGGCCCTCACACCCCGTTTCATGGCACTGAACGGGTGCCCGGCCCTCACACCCTGGGTCATGGCACTGAAAAGGTGCCCGGCCCTCACACCCCGTGTCATGTGAAGGGGTGCCTATTCATGTTCTGGGTAATAAGTTCAATATACAGGAGCGAACACAAACACCTGTATAGATTTTGTAGGTTCTATTTACTGGATAAGAGATATGTACACAAGGGGAGTACCGCTCCTCAACCTGTCTGCTTGTCAACTGCTCTATAGACGACGTATGGCAAGTGAGACATTAACAGCTTCCATACGTCGCCAGGCATATTAATTAAGCATGTGGGACATGGTAATAACATTGCCACACGCTGCTAGCTAGGCTGAATAAATAATATATATAAATGGAGCACATACATCATATACATACATAATATATAATACAACATACATAATACAGAATATACATACACCTCCCTCCCCCCTATACGCTCATAGCAAAGTCTTGAGCGGACCTTTTCTTTTGGATCCGTTCTGAGCGTCGAGGGACTCGATCACTGGGAAGGGTATGGGACTCAACACTGGTGGCGGGGTCAGCAGAAGGCATTGTTACGGGGCGGACAAAACGGCGGTTCCTCCACCACACACGACCACTGGGTAACCGCACCTGGTAGTCCCGTGACCTACCGAGACCCATGACTACGCCTACTTTGTCCCAACGTAGGGAGGTCGGGTCCTCAACACGGACTTGGGTGCCGACACTCAACCTGGGGAGAGAAAGGGCGTGGTCGTTGTAGCGGGCGACGACGTCCTGAACACGTTCGGCGGCTCGGCGATCACAATCCTCTGTGTTGGCCTGCCACTCCTTGGAGAAGGATTGAGGGTGAGCAAGGACACAAGAACGAAGGGGGCGTCCATACAAAACCTGGGCAGGGGAGCGTCCGGTGTAGTTAGGTGTGTTGCGGAGTTCAAGAAGACCCCGGTCGAAGGCCTCGCAGTCAATGTTCCCAGAAGGGGCCACCTTAAGGATGAGGTGCTTCAGGGATTTGACAGCAGCCTCAGCGTGGCCGTTGGACTGCGGGTAATGGGGCGATGACAACACATGCCGGACTCCCCATCGGTCGAGGAACACAGCAAAGTCCCGGCTTGTGAACTGAGGCCCTCCGTCGGTTCGCAGGCGCACAGGAACGCCCACGTCACGGAAGTAGTGGCGGAACTTGCTGATGGTGGCGGCAGACGTCGTGTCATTACCGCACTTGATGACAACCGGCCAACCAGAGAGACGGTCGGCGATAACAAGGAAGGACTTTCCTGACACAGAGAAAAAGTCGGCCGACACAGACTCAAAGGGGCGGGTGGGGTTGTCGTCACTCATAAAGGGTTCCTGCTGCTGGCTGGGTTGTAATACGTGGCGGGGCTTACACACCTGGACAGCATTGGAGATGTCGGGGTCGATGCCAGGCCGGAACACAGTCTGTCTTGCACGTCGTTTGGTGGCCTCAGCTCCACGGTGACTGTCGTGAAGGCGAGCCAAGACGTGAAGACGTGATGCAGCAGGGACAACTACCGAAGGAGAGGTGTCACTGGCCAGAAGTAGGGGTAGGGCGGCAGCAAGGTAGTTGATGCTCCCTTCGTGCACCCTGTTCGCGTATTTTACCTCAAGAATAGGTTTGGGGAAGTCCTGGGAGATGATGGCCAACTCTTGGCAATGTCTGTAGGACAGCAAAGGAGTGGGGACACCGTTATGCACATCAATCCAGGCTTGACACGACCTGTTGCCAAAGGGGACTTGTGCTCGGAGTGATCCTAGGGCTGGGGCCATCTGTGAACCATCTGCCGTGACGCAGAGGTCCTTGGGAGGCGGTCCTAGATCGCTTTGAGAGAGCCCCAAGCATTGCAAATGCTGGGGACCGATGACTGTAGCATCAGCGCCGGTGTCGGGCAACATTTGAAGACGGGATGACACACTGCGGTAGGTCACAATGACACTGATGTACTGGGGGACTTTGGTCCTGGGACGCGGGGGGGAGCACACATTCCTAATATGGCTCGAGCGTTGTCCAGGGTCGTCATGCTTCTGATTGGAAGACTGTGGGCGGCCCTCTCTGGTGGAAGGGAGCTGATGCTTCCGCCGACGCTGTCCCTTGGGTTTGTTGGAAGGGCAACACTTGTCATAGTGGCCCAGACGACCGCACACATTGCACTGGATGCGTTTGGCAGGGCACCGTACTGTGAGTGACCAGTGGCCCTTACGGTCACAACTGTTGCATGTAGACTCAGCAGCTGGACACACCTGTGTTCCGTGCTGCTTACCACAGTTGTTACAAAATGAACTGGGCGTGGACGTGG
Organism: Homarus americanus; assembly: GCF_018991925.1. Classification (NCBI taxonomy): domain Eukaryota; kingdom Metazoa; phylum Arthropoda; class Malacostraca; order Decapoda; family Nephropidae; genus Homarus; species Homarus americanus. The sequence continues at coordinate 19,622 of NW_024745733.1, forward strand.
TGGGCGAAGGCGTAGGAACAGACTTCTTGTCCTTGTACCGGGACACAGCGCGTACAGCTGTAGGGGGAGCTCGGATGGCAGAGGTGACACACCTGGCAGCCTCATAGGAGCGACATATCGTCAACACATCCTTGAGAGAAGAGGAAGAGTCGAGGGAGGTGAGGCGTTGGACAAGTTCCTCGTCCTTAACACCCATCAGGATCACCTGCTTCAACTGGGTCTCCTCGCACTGCTGGTGGTGGCCTAGACATATATCTACCTCTTCCGAGGCTCTCTTAAGACGTACATAAAAGGCGTCATAAGTCTCACCCTCCATCTGTCTGCAGCTAAACAATTCCCTCCTGCGCAGAGCTTCATTCTGCTGTCCTTTGATGTGCCGTTGTAGAATGTCCAATACCTCCTCTACAGACAGCGAAGAGGTCGGAGGTACCTGCAACGGATGTTCCAAGACACGCTGAATTTCCAAGGACAGGCACATACGCAGCTGGATGAGTTGTTTAGGCTGTGACAAACTCTGGAGATCCACCATTGTAGCATAATCAGTCCACCGTCGCCGCCATTCACGAAAAGTCTGGAAATTCACATCAGGCTTCAAGATGGGCGGTGTTTGAGCAGCTGCTTTAGGTGGGGCTGGGGGCGTGAAGGAAGCATTGATGAGGTATCTGAACCATTCAGTACCGAGGCAGTGTTAGAGCCAGGGGCTTGGTTAACAGTGAGGCGAGATATCAAAGCTTCAAACCGTGCACTGTCTTCCAATCTCCGTTGGTGGTCTCTCTCTGCCTCTGCTTGCCTTCTGTGTTCATCCGCCACACGTCTGTTAGCTTCATCCTCGCGCCTTTCATCTCTCATAAACTTCATTAAAGCAATTATCTCTGGAGACAACGCTGAATATGGAGGTGAAGGGCTGCCCGATGTTGTGGGAGCTGGAGCGTCATGGTCAGCCTGGTCATCAATCTCTGCGGGGCTATCATCCGACTGACTCATCCGGACGCTGTTCCACGGCTACGTAAGGCACGAGACATAACTACTTCATCTGTGTACTGTGTCTAAATCAGTGTTGACCGGTCAGCCCGTCGTATCAACAAGATCTCAGAAAAAAATTTAATTAAATACACAGATAAGTAGATTATATATATAAAATATATAAGGAAATCACCGCGGTCAGTGTGTGTGTACGTGTGTGTGTGTCCCGGGCAGTGAGAGCGGTCTCCTCGAGCTGTGAAGGGGTGTGGAGACGGCGCTGTGAGGGGGGTGGAGACGACTACTAGCGGCAGTTACCCTCCAGGCTTGGCGAGGGGAGGTGTACTGAAGTCTACTCCTTACAAATGCCCAGAACATGCCGTGTACCTTGGGAATCCTTTAGAACAAGGTCACACATGAATGGCACGAAACACACAATGCACTGAACACTTCACAGAAAATCACTGTCACTGACACTGCTCAAAGTTGCTAAATTCTTCGAGGAGGGTTGGCGGGCAGCGGTTGACGCAGGGCAAGGGGTCCATAAGCCGGCTTTCCACAAACTTTGCACTGTCACTCGTAATTATCCAGTAAAAGTACACACTGGGCCATGTTCATGTTCTGGGTAATAAGTTCAATATACAGAAGCGAACACAAACACCTGTATAGATTTTGTAGGTTCTATTTACTGGATAAGAGATATGTACACAAGGGGAGTACCGCTCCTCAACCTGTCTGCTTGTCAACTGCTCTATAGACGACGTATGGCAAGTGAGACATTAACAGCTTCCATACGTCGCCAGGCACATAAATTAAGCATGTGGGAAATGGTAATAACATTGCCACGCGCTGCTACCTAGGCTGAATAAATAATATATATAAATGGAGCACATACATCATATACATACATAATATATAATACAGCATACATAATACAGAATATACATACAGTGCCCGGCCCTCACACCCCGGTTCATAGCTCTGTAGGGGTGCCCGGTCCTCACACCCCGTTTCATGGCACTCAAGGGGTGCCCGGCCCTCACACCCCGGCTCATGGCACTGAAGGGGTGCCCGTAACTGACGCCCTGGGTCATGTCACTGAAGGGGTGGCCGGCCCTCACACCCCGGGTCATGTCACTGAAGCGGTGCCCAGCCGTCACACCCCTGGCCATGGCACTGAAGGTGTGCCCGGCCCTCACACACCTGGTTATAGACCTAAACGGGTGGCCGGCCCTCACACCTCGGGACATGGGGCTGAAGGGGTGGCCGGCCGTCACACCTCAGGTCATGGCACTGAAGGAGTGGCTGGCCCTCACACCCCGGGTCATGGCACTGAAAGGGTGCTCGGCCCTCACACCCCGGGTCATAGCACTGAAGGGCTGCCAGGCCCTCACACCCCTGGCCATAGACCTAAACGAGTGCCCGGCCCTCACATCCCGGGTCATGGGGCTGAAGGGGTGCCCAGCCCTCACACCCCGGGTCATGGCACTGAAGGAGTGGCTGGCCCTCACACCCCGGGTCATGGCACTGAAAGGGTTCTCGGCCCTCACACCCCGGGTCATAGCACTGAAGGGGTGCCCGGCCCTCATACCCCGGGTCATGGTGCTGGAGGGGTGCCCGGGCCTCTCACCCCAGTTCACAGCACTGTAGCGGTGCCCGGCCTTCACACCCCGTTTCATGGCACTGAAAGGGTGCCGGCCCTCACACCCCGATTCCTGGCACTGAAAGGGTGCCCGGCCCTCACACCCCGGTTCATAGCACTGAAGGGGTGCCCGTCCGTCACACCCCGGTTCATGACACTGAAGGGGTGCCCGGCCCTCACACTCCGGGTCATGGTGCTGGAAGGGTGCCCGGCCCTCACACCCAAAGTTATGACACTAAAGGGGTGCCCGGCCCTCACACCCCGGGTCATGTCACTGAAGGGGTGCACGGCCATCGCACCCAGGGAAGGGACATAAAGGGGTGCCCGGCCCTCACACCCAGGGTCATGGGGTTGAAGCGGTTCCCAGTCCTCACACCACGGGTCATGGAGCTGAAGGGGTGCCCGGTCATCACACCCCGATTCATGGCACTGAAAGGGTGCCCGGCCCTAACACCCCGGTTCATGGTACTGAAAAGGTGCCCGACCCTCACACCCGTGTCATGTAAAGGGGTGCCCGGCCCTCACACCGCGGTTCATAGTTCTGTAGGGGTGCCCTGCCCTCACACCCCGTTTCATTGCACTAAAGGGGTGCCCGGCCCTCACACCCCGGGTCATGGCACTGAATCGGTGCCTGGCCGTCACACCCCTGGCCATGGCACTGAAGGTATGCCCGGCCCTCACACCCCTGGTCATAGACCTAAACGAGTGCCCGGTCCTCACACCCTGGATCATGTCACTGAAAGGGTGCCCGGCCCTCACACCCCGGGTCATAGCACTGAAGGGGTGCCCGGCTCTCATACCCCGGGTTATGGTGCTGGAGGGGTGCCAAGCCCTCACACCCAGATTCATGGCACTGAAATCGAGCCCGTCCCTCACACCCCGGGTAATATTGCTGAAGGGTGCCCGGCGCTCACACCCTGATTCATGGCACTGAAGGGGTGCCCGGCCCTCAAACCTCGGGTCATGGCACTGAAAAGGTGCCCGGCCCTCACACCCCGTGTCATATGGAAGGGTGCCCAGCCCTCACACCCCGTGTGTCATGTGAAGTGGTGCCCACGGCCCTCACATCCCGATTCATAGCTCTGTTGGGTTTGCCCGGCCCTCACACCCCCGTTTTCATGTGGCACTAAAGGGGTGCCGTCTTTCACACCCGGCTCATGGCACTAAAGGGGTGCCAGCCTCCACACCGCGGTTCATAGCTCTGTAGAACACTGCCCTCACACCCCGTTTCATTGCACTAAAGGGGTGCCGGCCCTCCACACCCCGGGTCATGTCACTGAAGGGGTGCACAGCCGCTGCAGGAAGGGACCTAAAGGGTGCCGGCCCTCCGCCCACGGGTCATGGAGCTGAAGGGGTGCCCGGTCATCACACCCGATTCATGTCACTGAAAGGGTGCCCGGCCCTCACACCCCGGTTATGGCACTGAGTGCCCGACCCTCCCACACCCGTGTCATGAAGGGTGCCCAGCCCTCACACCGCGGTTCATAGTTCTGTAGGGGTGCCCTGCCCTCACACCCCGTTTCATTGCACTAAAGAGGTGCCCGGCCCTCACACCCCGGGTCATGGCACTGAATCGGTGCCCGGCCGTCACACCCCTGGCCATGGCACTGAAGGCATGCCCGGCCCTCACACCCATGGTCATAGACCTAAACGAGTGCCCGGCCCTCACATCCCGGGTCATGGGGCTGAAGGGGTGCCCAGCCCTCACACCCCGGGTCATGGCACTGAAGGAGTGACCGGCCCTCACACCCCGGTTCATGGCACTGAAAGGGTGCCCAAACCCACACACCCCGGGTCGTGTCATTGAAGGGGTGCCTGGCCCTCACACCCTGGATCATGTCACTGAAAGGGTGCCCGGCCCTCACACCCAGGTTCATAGCACCTAAGGGGTGCCCAGCCCTCATACCCCGGGTTATGGTGCTGGAGGGGTGCGAAGCCCTCACACCCAGATTCATGGTACTGAAATCGAGCCCGGCCCTCACACCCTGGGTAATATTGCTGAAGGGTGCCCGGCGCTCACACCCTGATTCATGGCACTGAAGGGGTGCCCGGCCGTCAAACCTCGGGTCATGGCACTGAAAGGTGCCCGGTCCTCCACCCGTGTCATATGGAAGAGTGCCCGGCCCTCACACCCGTGTCATGTGAAGTGGTGCCCGGCCCTCACACCCCGATTCATAGCTCTGTTGGGTTGCCCGGCCCTCACACCCCGTTTCATGGCACTAAAGGGGTGCCCGTCTTT
>NW_024745734.1:0-12189 GCF_018991925.1 Homarus americanus
GTACAGCAGTTTATTTCACTCTATCTCCTTGTTTACCAAGTAACTGGACTTACAGTCTCCGATCGGGATACTCAAAACAAATATTTGGCATCGAACTCCGTAAGTGAGCTCGTAATCTAGCCCGTAACTTACAGCACCTCAACACGATCAACCTGGATATAGTAGTCGCTATTTCCCGATTGCATGAAAAAAAATTAATAATATATGTTTTAATAATGCTTGTTAGACTTATTTTATCATAGAATAATGAAGAAAATGTTTTGTACATCAACATACTAAAATACAATATTAGTTTTTTTTTTTACGACAAGAAGAGGCTTGAGTGTTCTATTTCTCGCTGAACGGAAGAGACGCAGCTTTTGTCTTACAACTTTTCAAGTAATTTGTACCAAAATAGAAGATTTTTATTGTCCACATTTAGGGTATTTTTTTTTATGACTGAATAAACTTGCAGATATACCTTATTAATGTGGTATAGCTGTAAATATCCTTCAGTAATGAAATCCAAATATGAGGTCAAGTGAACATTTTTGCCTAGACTCCGCCTTTGTTAGGACCAAGTTATAACAAGTTATTCTGCCAAGTATCCAATAAGTACCCATGACTCAGAGTTAAATAATACCTAACCTAATCTAAGTTCATCAAACCTAATAAAAAAGTGGGGCAAAAAATAAGTGGTAAAGAATTTTTTTTCTCAGAAAAAGAATTATATTCAGAGGTTTTTTATCCGATACATTCAGTCGTGATTTTTTTGATGCAAAATTAGTAAAATGTATTTAACCCTAACACTACCTCACCTTACCTAATCTTACCTTACCTTATCTAACCTAACCTAATGTTACCTAACCTAACCAAGCCGCAACGCTCATGACACAATTGAGTTCTCTAGAAAATTTTCATTTCATTTTCTTTTTTTAAAAATACATTTGCAGAGACAACAAACTTTTGATAATTATTTCTCCAATATATCTATAAATCTGTTGATGATATATAAATTTAGGATAGGTTAGGTTTGGTGTGATTAGGATAGGTTAGGCTAGTTTAGGATAGTCTAAGTTAGCTTAGGAAAGGCTAAGTTAGGTTACGATAGACTAGGTTAGGTTTTAATCTGCATGATATATTTACTGAACTTGTAAACGATGTTATAATCCTGGCAGCCGGGTATCGATCACGAAAATAACACTTTGGTAGTTATAACATTTGATAAAGTTTATTATTACTGTAACATGAAACAAATCACTATAGCTGTACTTATCAATCCAGTATTAAATCTGTATTATCTTTGACCATCGCTCATTGGCCAGCTTATCTCTGCACTGTTCTCTGATATAATAAAGTATTGGTGAATGGGAATATTAATCATTTGTGAGTCACTTACTATAAAGGAAACTGTAACGGATTCTATGGACAGTTGGGAATATTTTCATGGAATAAGTCGGAGTAACTCCCCTCTTGCCCAAAAGCAATCCAAGGAGTTAATTCACAGAGCGAAAATCTAGACGAGTCTTCCTTGTTTGTTTTAGGTCATAACAACGAAAAGTTTAATAATGTTTATTACAATGATTCAGGTTTTACTGTAATTCTTCTTTTTTATATTTTTAATATTTTGTAGATTTTTTTTCACCCAGTTTATTTCTTGTTTAGATTCATTATTGCAATTATTTTTATTACAGAGTTGAATTAAAAGTTTATATCTAAGTATTTTACAGCTTCACAAATACTTTTATAAAATGTTGATGCACACAGTGGACAGTTTTTAGTTCTTTCTTGTAATACCTCAGTATTACTCTGTTAAATACTCTTACCATTTACACCTGACCATTTATTTATTTATTTTATAAATTGTTTAAAGAGAGAACATCACCAGCAGGATACAGATGTTGAAGTAAATAGAAGTTTGTAACCTAACCCTACCCCCCACTGCTACCCCTCCCTCTTGTCCCACATTCTTACTCGTCACTCCTACCCCTTACTCCTACCCCTTACTCCCACCCCTTAATCCCACCCCTTATTCCCACCCCTTATTCCCACCCCTTGCTCCCACCCCTTCCTTCTACCCCTTACTTCTACCCCTTACTCCCACCCCTTACTCCTACCCCTTACTCCTACCACTTACTCCTACCACTTACTCCTACCCCTTACTCCCACCCCTTACTCCCACCCCTTACTCCCCCCTTACTCCCACGCCTTACTCCCACCCTTCACTCCTACCCTTCGCTTCTACCCCCACTGTTACCCCACACTACGCTGGTAATTGAAGACATCATACATTTGTTCACTTAGACACCACTTATTATTCAGGACCTAATGGCTATAATATCAGAGTCATTATTCTTAACTCAACTTTATATATATATCAATTGTCAAAAACCTTCACCACAAGAAAGAAAAGAACAGTCGGGTATGGCAGAAAATGTAATAAACGAACATGGAGTAAGACATCAAGCTCCATATTGTAAACAAGATCATCGTCATTGTTTATTTATTGCGAGGAAAAATATTGTTCGCAATATAATTATAAAAACCTTCTGTAATTCATTCTCTTCATTACACTAAAAGGTAATGAAGTATATAAAGAAAATAGTTTATAAATTACTAAAATAAAAATACGTATAAAAAAGTCAAATAACATCTATTGATGGAATAGAAAAGAATTATATCGTAAGTGGGTAAAAGATTTCTTGGGTAGGTCTTAGAATACAATAACTGTTTTCTGCATTACACCGATGGTTCCAAGTCAGAAATTATCCTTAAGTTTTGTGAATCAGTATTTACAGTTTTTCTTAATGGGTGACTTAAGTTACGGTCACACGATCCCTTTGATGAGCAATTAATTTGGAGCAAGAAATTACGAGTAATTTCTTCCAAATGTGGTCACACGAGTGGTTCTTGGTTCAGTTACTACAGCAAGAAAAAAACGTTAACGCCGCTGTGCGAGTAGAAGAGAGACGGAACATCACAACAACAATGCAGACGACGCAGCAGCTATCCTTGGTATTATTGTTATTATTAAAAAGAAATGAGAGAAAGCGAAGAAAAACTATTGGGGACTCGTAAGTGGCTGGCGAGGAGGAGGAACGAGTGTTTAATATAGACTGGTTCAACTATCGTAGTTACAGTAAGGAGGGTTGTTAGTGTGTGGAGAATGACCGGCTGTATGGGCTTGTGTTTTGTAAACAAACACGCCAAAACACCACCCAAATAATAAACTCAATGTGTCGTAAAAAACTGTTTGTGCATTTTATACATAATGTTATTGATCTATGTTATATATAGCCAAGGTAAATACTCGATAAATAAGCTTCGTGTCATTAAATATAGTATTAACCGGGTTTTGACCCAATAATCTTGCTCGAAATAGTCAAGAAATTGACTATCACGATTGTCAATAAAAATGCTTCAAAAACTTGCTCGAATTTCTCGAAAATTGCTCGAAATAACTTTCCGGTAAGAAATTGCTAAAAAAAAAAATGCTCCCATGTGACCACTGCTTTAAGAATTGTATGCTATCTTCATGTCATTGGAAACACACACACACACACACCCCATACACAGTCACACACTCACCATGCACAATCACACACACCATACATACACTCACCATACACACACACATACACACACCATACATGCACACACCATACACACACACACCATACATACACACACCATACACATACACACACCATACACACATACACACACACACACACACACCATGCACACACCATACAAACAAACAAACACACACCATATACACACACACACATGCAAACACACACTAATTGTTTTAATTTAGTTCTTGGAACTCTTAAGTGGCAGCGCTTGATGTAAACACTTCTTGGCATTTTCTGTTTATCTAGTAGCAGGTATACACACAGATATAATATGAGAAAATAAATTATGAATTCTGTCCAGGGAAGTGTTGTGAATATCACCTTGAGATAACACTTGTGTTAAGTGTGAACTTCCCTGTCTAGTGATATGTCCAACTACTACTCTGGGCCGCGAGACAGTGGTAGTGATTACAGATTGCCCACGAGGGGGCTAGTTTATTGGGCACCCCCTTACATCCTGTGCAAGGTGAAGCGCAGAAGCGTTTACAGTGTCCAACTGGGAAGCATGCGGAGTTCATGCTTGCCTTTATGACTCATGTATTAAGGGCGTAAAAGGCCTGAAGGGTCATGGGTTTTGTCAGCAAGTTACATAAAGTGACAATGATGAGTGTGTGGGGGGAAAATTCCCGGTACAATTTATCTGTTTATGGCAAAGTGTGGCAGGTCCCTAATAATGTGAGCGGTGTTTACTGAATCAGCTGACCCTGGCTCGACCTTTTGAGAGACGCAAGCCAAGTGATCTAAGAGTCGTGAATAACATGGTGAATCACTTGGTGTTATTCATTTGGGTGAATATTTGTATAAATCAAAGGTGCTGTTACACACACACACACACCACACGTGGCACACCACCCACACACAGTTTCCGAGAAGGAGTTAAAATCAAGAACAAAATTATCTTCCTTTCACTCCATTGGTCAACTTATCCAAGAGATGCTAGTGTTGATAACAACCAGAAACAGGGATTATGGTGGGGCCGAGAAGCCAAATGTTGACAACAATATACACAAAACAACTATTTCTCTTCTCAAATATTCCTCTCTTTTCCCACATTAGTTATTTACATTTATTATATAAATCTGAGCATTCAAATTATTTTAACAACGTCAGAATGGATTTACAAATTATAACGTTATTCATATAAAATGATTATAAAATGTACCTTTACTGAGACAAAAATCAAGAATTCGGCTCATCTATGACTTGATCAATGTGGCCGGGGACCCAGCACCCCACTGTGACAGATGTGACAGTGAGACAAACTTTGATCGAATGCTGTAAATCTTCAGCACTTTGAGATTGTATTTAACGAAGTCTTAACTGGGAAAATGTTGTATGGCTTTTGTTATGGGGTAAGTTCTGGCGTGAACATTAAGACTATTTTTATAATTTTTTGTAACTAATATTTTTATCCGCCTGGTACAATTATTTATTAATTTATATTGTAAGCTATGTCTTGATAGTCGATGTAATGTAACAATTTATTTTTTGTGTTAATGTTCATATAGATTGGTTCAGTGTTGCGGTTCTGACTCGTCAACGATGTTAATAAGCTGTTGAGTACATACTGCTGGTGAAACAATGTTATATTAACAACACGACAGACAAGTACTATAATACCTTAACATTTAACAATAATTCAGCCTTAATTTAATTTTTTCACCAACTTAAGACACATAACCCAGAAGGAAGTGAGACGGGCAACATAACGCGGGATATCGTGGCTTCACTAAGTGCAAATTATGGAACTTGAGGGAACACATTATGGGAAAATTCGTTTAAGTAATAACAGTTTACGAAGCTGAAGTCGAGATATTAGAAGATGAAGAAGACTTTAGCACATCAGTATACCCCACGACCGGTGCCAGGATGTTAAGTGTGCCATCAGGGTATATTAACGCTGAGAGACGGGTGCTATATTGGTATATTAGCATACCTCCACCCTGAATGGTATATCAAAAAGTACAGGATTTACTTCACAGATATTTAGTTATATCTATCGGTATATTATATAAATTATATCAATATATCTGTTTATACCAAATATGGCATCAGAGTATATCACCATTTGCCATCATATTCTCTAAATAACCTCAAAGTATACCCCCCAATGTGTACTATCATACACTATAAATGACACTTTAGTATGTTAGTATATAATCAGGGTATAACATAAATAATATCAGCATTGTTTAGAATATCATATATATTAAGCGTGAGGAATGGATGTATATGAATTCAGTATATCACAGTTACATAAAGCGGTATGTCAGCTCATCAGCATATCACTAGAATTACATCAGAGTATACGACACTATACTCCAATAAATACTGTCAGGTATCTAAGTATATCAGGGTAATCACTGAGAAGTATCAGAACATATCAGCATATTCCTTGACTGGTAACAAAGTATATAAACATACTCAAAGTATAATCAATGTCTCCGGAATAAACAAGCCAGCGACAGCAGCATATATTTCTGAAAATCAGCTGTGAAATATGTTCAGAACAGCCCAAAGTATACTCTAATACTAAGCAACATTTGAAATATACCAGTATACTTCTTAACAGTCAGGGAACGTATCATTATACAGATTAGTGTCCTCGAAGCAGATCAACTTGTCTCCTGCTTTCTGGGGACCCATTAGTGGCATATCAGTATATCCAAAGAGACACATCGGAGTATATTACCATATCTCCCAAGTGCCATGAAGGGATATCAACATACCTGAGTATATTAACTAGCTCTCATAGTCTTCCACTCTCTTAGATCCATCAGAATATGTCAGCATATCACCCTATCTTCTGAAGGTCCAGTTTACCTTGTTCCGAAAGTATGTCGAAGCATACTAACAGATCTCCTGAATGCCTTGAGAGCATATCAGTATACTTCTAGGTTAATTCATATCATATCAGTATATCCCCTGAATCTAAAGTATAACTAACCTCATTTCAAATTATTATTAGAGTATGTTAACATATTCCCTTAGAAGCATACCAGCATATCTCTTATGTCATTACAGTCAACCAGTATACGCTCAGAGATAGATGCGAGCATATCAGGGTATATTAGCATACCCTGTAAGAGAGATATGAGCCTAGCTACATAACCCAGTATATCCGCATACCCCATATGCTCTTATAGTACATCAGCACACCCTCTGAGAGACAGAACCATACCAACATATCAGAACATATTAGTATATCCTTTAGAGAGATATGAACATAATGGCATATCAGATGACAAGGATGACAAGAGTATATCAGCATAGTCTTTGAGGAGCATATCAGACCAACCTAGCATAAGCTCTTTAAAATAGATGGGAGCATATCTTAAATAGACGGGAACATACTAGAGCATATTAGCATACCCTCAGAGACAGATAAGCGAGCATAGCAGAGAGTATCAAGAGCCCATCAGAGGGAGTGATTAGTTTGTGTGACGGCCGACTGTGGCGCTGGTGCTCCTGTGTCCGTCCCCCGCAGACCACCTCGTTCACCTACGCGAGTTACCGCCTCTATTAACACAGATTCACGAGACAGTCTGGGCAGGTGAGGTAATGAGCTCGAATTTCTTCAGGTGATATTATTATTAAGGTAAGTGTGTGTGTGTGTGTGTGTGTGTGTGTGTGTGTGTGTGTTAGATTGTGTAAGTGGTAGTGTTTGTGTAAATGTTAAATAATAATAATAATAATAATTAACGGTTTATTGAAAGAGCTTGGCAGCCAGAAGGCTGAAAATATACAGTTACATATTTGGGGAATGGGTTTCGAATTACAAATAATATACAAGTAACATAAGTGATACAAATAAGATATATAATAACTAGATGGGGAAAAGCTCAAATTACAGTGCATTTCAACATAGTGACAGTGCAAGAAGTAGTATTTACTGGGAGTGAATACACTGGTTTATTACAAGTTATGATAATTTTTACAATGGTTGGGACTGGGCTGTTTTTATAGCGATCAGTTCGTGCACGTATGGGCTGGATGCGGTTGTGGTGTCGAACAGCATTTCTCGGGCTAGGGATCTCAGGTGTAGGTGTAGGTGTGAGTGCTGGTGACCGGGATGTTACATGTGTGTGTTAGTGTAGGTGTGAGTGCTGGTGACCGGGATGTTACATGTGTGTGTTAGTGTAGGTGTGAGTGCTGGTGACCGGGATGTTACATGTGTGTGTGTTAGTGTAGGTGTGAGTGCTGGTGACCGGGATGTTACATGTGTGTGTTAGTGTAGGTGTGAGTGTTGGTGACCGGGATGTTACATGTGTGTTATAGTAGTGTGAGTATGGTGACCGGATGTTAGTGTGTGTGTTAGTGTAGGTGAGTGCTGGGTGACTGGATAAGCATGTGTGTGTGTTAGTGAGGAGTGCTGGTGACCGGGATGTTATGTGTGTGTTAGTGTAGGTGTGGAGTGTTGGTGACCGATGTTACATGTGTGTGTTAGTGTAGGTGTGAGTGCTGGTGTTCGGGATGTTACATGTGTGTGTTAGTGTAGGTGTGAGTGCTGGTGACCGGGATGTTACATGTGTGTGTTAGTGTAGGTGTGAGTGCTGGTGACCGGGATGTTACATGTGTGCGGGGCAGTGTAGGTGAGTGCTGGTGTCTGGATTTTACATGTGTGTAAAGTAGTGTAGGTGTGAGGCTGGTGACTGATGTTACATGTGTGTGTTAGTGTAGGTGTGGAGTGCTGGTGACTGGATATGGTATGTGTGTGTTAGTGTAGGTGTGATGCTGGTGTCCGGGATTTTACATGTGTGTGTTAGTGAGGTGTGAGTGCTGGTGACCGGATGTTACATGTGTGTGTTAGTGTAGGTGGAGTGCTAGGTCTGGATTTTATGTGTTGTTAGTGTAGGTGTGAGTGCTGGTGACTGGATGTTACATGTGTGTGTTAGTGTAGGTGTGAGTGTTGGTAGTCCGATTTACATGCGTGTGTGTTAGTGTAGGTGTGAGTGCTGGTACTGATGTTATATGTGTGTTAGGTGTAGGGAGTGTTGGTGACCGGGATATATGTGTATGTTAGTGTAGGTGTGAGTGCTGGTGTCCGGGATTTATGTGTGTGTTAGTGTAGGTGTGAGTGCTGGTGACCGGGATGTTACATGTGTGTGTTAGTGTAGGTGTGAGTGCTGGTGACCGGGATGTTACATGTGTGTGTGTTAGTGTAGGTGTGAGTGCTGGTGACCGGGATGTTACATGTGTGTGTTAGTGTAGGTGTGAGTGTTGGTGACCGGGATGTTACATGTGTGTGTTAGTGTAGGTGTGAGTGCTGGTGACCGGGGACGCTGGGAAAGATCTTGTTTGCGAGGGACAGTTGAGATTGTCTCTCTTATCTAATACGCCGAAGACTACCAGCGTCAGAAAGACTGTCTCTTTTATCTCGTACACAAAAGACTGCCAACGTCAGGGAGAATCTCTCTCTTATCTCTTACACTGGAGACTGCCAGCATCTGGGAGACTCAGTTAACTCATCCTCCCTCTAAAACAATATACAAGAGAGAGATATCACCCCTTCACTGGCTCTCCCATAATGCTCAACAAGACACACGATTCTGCATTCTCAAAGTGTTACAAGTTCCATTTTTACCATCCAGCTGAGGATAAGAGGCCGCATCTCGTTACCCTGGGATCTCTGAGCAATTTTTTATTTTTTATTTTGTTCGGGGGAAAGGTGGAGGGAAATGAAGGTAGGAGGCGGGGGAGAGGAAGGAGGTTGGAAGAACGGGATATAGAGAGGGGAAGGAGAGCCAAAGCAATTAGCTGTATTTTCACGTCTCCACTTAGTGAGGAAATCTCACGGACGAATCTTTGAGGCTCATCAATTTTTGTAGTTAAAACTAAGCCATTAAGTTGTGTTGTAATGTGAGGTGTGCAGTTAGTGGAAGGTTTACCTGTGTGAGTCAGGTAACATGTGGCAGGGTTTGGGTCATCAGGTAAATGGACCTTCCCATTGTGCCCAGACTTCCTTCCCGCGACAACTTATTATTATTATTACTTTTATAACTGAGATTTTCCTCTTATTTTTTTCGCCTGAGAATTGTTATTACTTTTTTTACCTGAGAGTTTCCCACATTACGGGAGGTTGGTGGCTGGTCCATTACTATTGATTCGTGTGTGTGTAGGTGTGTGTGTGTGTGTGTGTGTGTGTGTGTGTGTGTGTGTGTGTGTGTGTGTGTGTGTGTGTGTGTGTGTGTGTGTGTGTGTGTGTGTGTGTCCTTCTAACAGTAGAGTCATTCGCCCTGCCAGGTACTGTACACTCACAGGTGACGGTGGGTGTGAGGTGTTAGTGTAGACCGTCAGAGCAGGGAACATGGTGATATATTCCTGTTTATATACAATGCTGGATGTTTTTGTTTAAGGTCCTGAGATATTTCACACAAGTTAGCAAGTGTTACTCGGGTTTGGGTCTGTAACTAAGCTTTATTGAAGCAGTTTTGTCCAGAGATTAAACATAATCATTCATGGTAAAAGATGTTAAGTAAAGGAGATCATTAAGATCTTAATACCATGTAATGATGGGATGATAAGAGGTAATTATGTGTCATGTAAAGATGGTAATTATCTCCCCTGCCTGGTGGAGACGGTGGTCATTCTGGCCAACTTCTGCCATAAATGATTTGATCATCTCCTCTTTACCATAATTACACTTTCTTACTGCCCTTCCTCTTCCTGCCTCACCCTTATAAAACGTCTCCAGATAAAGTATTACATAAGCTCATATTGGCAGGTGTGTGTGTAGTATATATACACACCTTAGCACAGTCTCCTTTGTTCACATATAATCATCACAAAGGTAAATATTCTCAATTAATGTAACTTTTGTATTGTCTGGTGTCGGGTTCAGTAGAGTCGAGCGGCCAGAGTTCACTCTGCCTTTATAAATCGGTTAACAAGTAACTTTACATATACTTGATATAAATTCTAAACCTCAGACATTCTTGAATATGTAATGAGGTCTTGCATAAAGGTGTTTAAACATTTCATATAAAAGAGCGACTGGAATTTTTCAAGATAAAAATATTGTATTGCGGACATAAAGTTTGGCTGTTTAGTCGAGGTTTGTGTGGCTTACATTTCTAACTTTTCTTAAGGACAAGATTTTAGTGCACTTAATATACATGATAAGTATTTAGGGGTATTATATAACGTGTTGGTCAGTGTGAGACAACTTGGTACGGTTTTTGATTGACGTGTAAGGTCGTGGCAGTAGTGTAGGGAACATTATATTTTAGTCAAACATTAATTTTCATTCTTGTTCATCTGTTTTAAAAATTATGTAAGAAGCTTATTAATTAGACCTTTAATTAATATGTGCTTCAGTTTCTTGTTTTTAATTATATCGCGTTTTCTGCTTCCATCATCATCATCATCATCATTATTATTATTATTATTATTATTATTATTATTATTATTATTATTATTATTATTATTATTATTATTATTATTATTATTATTATTATTATTATTATTTAACTATTTCTTTTTCTCTCACCTACAATATTTACTCTTCTCTTCTCTTCTCTTCTTCCTTTATGTCAATTAAGATTTCTCTCCAACAATCTGATAATACTTTCATTCATTCATTTATTATTTTGTTTCGTTCTTCTCTCAATTTTATTTCCTATTCTTTCCTTAGTCTTCTTCATCTTCTCTAGACACCATTTCATTTTAACAAATATGTTTTCCTTATAATTTCTCAAGTTTTAACCTCACTGAGCTCATTACTGCACAGATAGGAAGACGGTGAACAAATTAAGAACATTTTTGTATCGTATTGAACCACATCAGGTCGCGCTGTGTCTGCTGTTCATTTGTTTTTATTCTGAGCAAACAAGAAAATTTAAATAGTAATAATAATAATATTAATAATGATAATAATAATAATAATAATGATCACTGGAGAGAGTTAGGTTTACTTCATGTTTATATTGCCGAGTTTTCATTGGTTCTTTGTACCTCTGTTATCTTTCTCACTCTAACTACCTTGTTCCTCTTCTCCCTCTAATTAGCATTCCTCACTTCTTGTCTACCTCATTATCCCTGTCATTAATACTCCTCTCTTCCCTCAATCCTTGTTCTCCCTCACTCTTACTGGCACTTTCTCCCCTCCCCCGCTCTTACTGGCACTCTCCTCGCCTCATCTCCCTCTCTCTTACTGGCACTCTCCTCCCCTCCTCTCCCTCTCTCTTACTGGCACTCTCCTCCCCTCCTCTCCCTCTCTCTTACTGGCACTCTCTTTCCCTCCTCTCCCTCACTCTTACTGGCACTCTCGTCGCCTCCTCTCCCTCTCTCTTACTGGCACTCTCTTTCCCTCCTCTCCCTCACTCTTTGGCACTCTCGTCGCCTCTCCCTCTCTCTCTCTTACTGGCACTCTCTTTCCCTCCTCTCCCTCACTCTTTGGCACTCTCGTCGCCTCTCCCTCTCTCTTACTGGCACTCTCCTCCCCTCACCTCCCCTCCCCCGCTCTTGCTCTCCCTCAGGACTCTCCTAAAGCCACTGTTTGATCTGGCTGTTACGAGAACCACTCTACCTATCTGACGACCCTCCCAGCTGACGACCCTCACAGCTGACGACC
>NW_024745735.1:0-3370 GCF_018991925.1 Homarus americanus
AACCAGCCCCCGGCAACCACACCACCAACCAGCCCCTGTGATAAGCAACAATATCTACAACTATCGATACCATCAACACCTATATACCACAACCAATCAACCATAAGCAACTATCACCACCACTCAACCAACCACCACCATTCAACCACACAACCCTCATCATTCAACCAACCACTACTACCACCATTCAACCACACTACCACCACCACCACTCAATCAACCACACTGCCACCACCATTCAACCAACCACACTGCCACCACCATTCAACCAACCACTACTACCACCATTCAACCACCACCATCACAACAATGGATAGGCCCTGCGGGGTGAACGCTCCTAATGATACAGGTATGACCACATACACCTGTAGCCTCACAAATGTACCTGAAGCCTCACACATACACCTGTAGCCTCACAAATATACCTGTAGCCTCACATATATACCTGTTGCCTCACATATATACCTGTTGCCTCACACATACACCTGTAGCCTCACATATATACCTGTAGCCTCACAAATATACCTGTAGCCTCACAAATATACCTGTTGCCTCACATATATACCTGTTGCCTCACATATATACCCAGCTCCCACAAATATACCTGTTGCTTCACATATATACCTGTAGCCTCACAAATATACCTGTTGCTTCACATATATACCTGTAGCCTCACAAATATACCTGTTGCTTCACATATATACCTGTAGCCCCACACATATACCTGTTGCCTCACATATATACCTGCTGCTTCACCTATATACCTGTTGCCTCATATATATATATACCTGTAGCCCCACACATATACCTGCTGCCTCACATATATACCTGCTGCCTCACATATATACCTGTTGCCTCACATATATACCTGCTGCTTCACCTATATACCTGTTGCCTCATATATATATATACCTGTAGCCCCACACATATACCTGCTGCCTCACATATATACCTGCTGCCTCACATATATACCTGTTGCCTCACATATATACCTGCTGCTTCACCTATATACCTGTTGCCTCATATATATATACCTGTTGCTTCACATATATATCTGTTGCCTCACAAATATACCTGTTCCCTCACCCATTGCCTCACATATATACCTGCTGCCTCACATATATACCTGTTGCTTCACATATATACCTGCTGCCTTACATATATACCTGTTGCTTCACCCATTGCCTCACACATATACCCGTTGCGTCATATATATACAATATTTTTTTCCTATATACAGTACATGACTTTTATTTTTTTCCTTTTAAAACCGAAGAGAAAATAAAATAAAACAGGAAAACAAATCATATAAATAAGATAAATAGATAATAAATAAATACAAATAACGAGAAAAAAGTAAGAAAAAAATGAAAAAAAAAAATAAGAAAACTGATGAAATACGAAAATGTATATATAAAAAATAAAAAAAATTACTGATAAATATACACAAACTATAACCAAATAAAAACACCAATAAAAACAATATAAAAAGCAGCCACAACCAGCTCACTTTCACGTATTTACCGGGCCAATGCACCTGATGATTTTAATTTAGAGGGGAAAACTCTTACCTGGAGGGAAGAGGCCTTGTATATGCAGTCTGTTCCTTCGGTTTCTGATTTGCTTTTATTTATTTTCTTTTTTTTTTTTTTTGGGAGAGGGTTTTTTTTGGGGGGGGGGTGTTTTATTGGAGGGGGGAGGGGGTTTAGTTTAATGTTTCGAAGGGGGGAAGGGGGAGCTGAAGTAAATTTCTTTGGTGGTTTGGTTTAATTTTTGTGGGATTTTGTTTTATTTCGGGGGAACGAGGTTTAGTTATATTTTGGAAGGAGGTTCTTGGTTTATTTGGGAGAGTTTCTTTGGAGGGACTTTTATACCTGGACATTTAAATCATTCTAAACGTTTAAATAATTCTGAACTTCAACTTGTAAATAATTTTGACCTTTTAAATAATTCTGAACATGAACTGATAATTCTAAACGTTTAAGTAATTCTGGACATTATCATGACTGTTGCTTCACCCTTAAGTTAGTGAGGAAAGTTTTTGACATAGGGAGTTCTTGAAGACTAAACTTGCCAACTGTGAACTAAGTTGAGAAGAATGGCCCAAGTTGAAGCCATAACTTCCCAATTATTGCCTAAAGTTGCTGGGTTCTTCTGGCAACACCGCAGTCAACCAATGGAATTAGTGGTTTAAGGTGGGGTTCCCAAATGGCAACCCTGAACACTGAAGTCGACCAATAGAATTTGTGATTTAAATAAGAACCTCTTAATGGCAACAGTACAGTCAACCAATGTAATTATAGCTTTAAATAGGAACCTCTTGATGGCAGCAGTACAAACACCCAATGGAATAAGTGCTTCACATAGGAACCTCTTGATGGCAACAATATAGTCAACCAATGAAATTCTTGGTATTAAGGTTCTTAAGTTTAAGGGTATAAATCTACGCTATACTAACCCACAGCTCAGACCTCTGTATTACATTAAAAAATATACCCATCTACCAAGTTAATAATGGTTGCCCCTAGGAATTAAATTGTTGAAGGTGTAGAAGCTGCAGCCAACACAACAACCACACCCTGAGTTAACGAACTGCATGACCCAGTGTTGAAGGTGTAGAAGCTGTCGCCAACACAACAACCACACTCTGAGTTAACGAACTGCATGACCCAGTGTTGAAGGTGTAGAAGCTGCAGCCAACACAACAACCACACCATGAGTTAACGAACTGCATGACCCAGTGTTGAAGGTGTAGAAGCTGCAGCCAACACAACAACCACACCCTGAGTTAACGAACTGCATGACCCAGTGTTGAAGGTGTAGAAGCTGTCGCCAACACAACAACCACACCCTGAGTTAACGAACTGCATGACCCAGTGTTGAAGGTGTAGAAGCTGCAGCCAACACACCAACCACACCCTGAGTTAACGAACTACATGACCCAGTGTTGAAGGTGTAGAAGCTGCAGCCAGCTAACAACCACACACCTGAGTTAACGAACTGCGACCCAGTGTTGAAGGTGTAGAAGCTGCAGCCAACACAACAACCACACCCTGAGTTAACGAACTGCATGACCCAGTGTTGAAGGTGTAGAAGCTGCAGCCAACACAACAACCACACCCTGAGGTAACGAGCTGCATGACCCAGTGTTTAAGGTGTAGAAGCTGTCGCCAACACAACAACCACACCCTGAGTTAACGAGCTGCATGACCCAGTGTTTAAGGTGTAGAAGCTGTCGCCAACACAACAACCACACCCTGAGTTAACGAGCTGCATGACCAAGTGTTTAAGGTGTAGAAGCTGTCGCCAACACAACAACCACACCCTGAGGTAACGAACTGCATGACCCAGTGTTGAAGGTGTAGAAGCT
>NW_024745736.1:0-14733 GCF_018991925.1 Homarus americanus
CCGGCGGTGAGGAGGGGCTAGCTACCGGCGGTGAGGAGGGGCTACCCTCTGCACCCCCCGACTGTGAGGAGGGGCTAGCTACCGGCGGTGAGGAGGGGCTAGTTTCTGCACCCACCGGCGGTGAGGAGGGGCTAGCTACCGGCGGTGAGGAGGGGCTAGTTTCTGCACCCACCGGCGGTGAGGAGGGGCTAGTTTCTGCACCCACCGGCGGTGAGGAGGGGCTAGTTTCTGCACCCACCGGCGGTGAGGAGGGGCTAGTTTCTGCACCCACCGGCGGTGAGGAGGGGCTAGTTTCTGCACCCTCCAGCGGTGAGGAAGGTCTCCCTTTCACCAGTGGGGGAAGGATACCTTGCTCACCCTTCGGACGTGATTATTTTTGACAACCCTCCTCTGGTAAATAGAGTCTGATCAACTTGCAGCCAAACATTTTAGCGATATCGTTCCTCTCTTCAAATGTTAGGTGATAGGACGTCCATATGTGGAGTTATCGAGCTACACCTTGCTCGATTTGGGGATTCCAACTACAGGAGTATCCCATCAAGTGTATTATGAAAACAACAGATATCAGACAAGGTCTCGTCATAACTCGCGCTCTACGATGATACAGTATTTTGGAACAACCTGCTAGTCTTATTGTAGAGGCTCCTGTAGATATAGAGTCAGGTTGGAACTGTGAGAAAATGTTGAGTGTAGATGATGATAGTGTAGATCTACACTATTATCATCTACATTATCATCATCTACATGATCATCATCTACACTATTATCATCTACACTATTATCATCTACACGATCATCATCTACACTATTATCATCTACACTATTATCATCTACACCATCATCATCTACACCATTATCATCTACACCATCATCATCTACACCAGGGGTTCTCAACCAGGGGGGAATTCCCCCCAGGGGGGGAATTCAGGTTTTCAGGGGGGAAACTGATTCGGGAGCAAGAGATATGTTCGATGAGAAATCAATCACAGAATTTTGGCCCTTGATGTGCGATTCCTACCCAAAAGTGGCAGAAAGAGCTATCCGTGCATTGCTTCCGTTTGTGTCGACATATCTTTGTGAGTCAGGCTTTTCAACTCTGTTGCAAATTAAAACGAAGCAACGTAGTAGATTAGAGGTAGAAAATGACCTGCGTTGTGCCCTTTCAAGCACTCCTCCGCGTATCCCAGAATTGGCGAAGAAAAACAATCACAGGTTTCTCATTGACTGTAATCTTCATCTGAATAAAATTAATTACAAATTTACAATATCCTGGTATTCTATTGAACTTTTTGTTTATTGCATTATGCTTCAGTTTGGTCTGTTAAGTAATTCATTATAAATAAAAAAAAACTATTTTACTTTTATTCAAGTTTTAAAAATCCATCAACATTTTCAATTGGCATTTAATTTGTAAAACTCCACTATAAAAATAATCCATGTAAAATTGTAAATGTATATGTACTAATATGGAAAAAATAAAGGATTTTCAGTATTATATGCATATTATTTGGAATGCACTTATTGAGGCAAACAATCTTGGAAAGGAGGGGGGGGAATGACATTCTGACATATGGTGAAAGGGGTGCATGGGGCAAACAAGGTTGAGAACCACTGTCTTAGCGTTATGTAATAGAAAATCTGGTTTTAGTGGCAGGTTAGGTTAGGTTAGGTTAGGCCATTTGTGTTTATTACATCCCAATGCTCGAATGTGATGACGGTATATGAGGAACAGACACATCAATTCTATAATACAAAAGTGATGAATATTGGTTAAGTTATCCCGTCTGGTTCTCGAGTGAATGTTGGCTCCGTCAATTGGTCAGGTTAGTAGTGAGTGGTTGTAGCCTCTAACCTGACCCTGACCTTAAGACCACAGTCACGAAATGTTGAACTATTTTGCAAAGTTTTTTTGTGGTGTGTGTGTGTGTGTGTGCGTGTGTTGTGTGTGTGTGTGTGTGTGTGTGTGTGTGTGTGTGTGTGTGTGTGTGTGTGTGTGTGTGTGTGTGTGTGTGTGTGTGTGTGTGTGTGTGTGTGTGTGTGTGTGTGTGTGTGTGTGTGTGTGTGTGTGTGTGTGTGTGTGTGTGTGTGTGTGTGTGTGTGTGTGTGTGTGTGTGTGTGTGTGTGTGTGTGTGTGTGTGTGTGTTTGTGTGTGTGTGTGTGTGTGTGTGTGTGTGTGTGTGTGTGTGTGTGTGTGTGTGGTGTGTGTGTGTGTGTGTGCGTGTGTGTGTGTGAGTGTGTGTTTGCTTGTTTATCGCTGAACAGGTAACTCGCATTGTGTTTGTTAGGTGAAGATCCGTAAGAACACTTCGCCCTTTAAGTTTCATAAATTTTCAATGTGATTCATCAATTTGTTTCATTTATCTCGATTTACGATTTTAGTCCCTAATCAAATGAGCAATATGTTTTTAATGTGATTTTATTGTGAACTTTGTGTTTCTCAGTAATTTGTTATATTTTCAGGTGTACAAAAAAAATATACAAAAAAATGGCTAAGTCTTATCTTTCTCATTTAGACTAAAGGAATCTGTGTGTGTTAAGAAAATAATCCTTTCGTAGTATCAATGTAACAACCATTATAATTTATATACGACAAACGACAATCACACTCTTATAAAAAGGTTCTACTTCATAATTCTAATTCACACACACACACACATCAAAGGACCATAATATCATTCATTATTTATTAATATTCATGTAGTGAAGAGCATTTACAACACAGCAACACTCCCCTACAACACCTCCAAACATCGCAACACAACTACAGTAACAACCAAACATCACTCACTCACCCACAACCAAGTCATCAAAACACTCTGTGCTGAATAAAATCGCTTGGCATTATGAAAAATCAAATATCAAAAGCGACGTCCCGTAGTGAAGGTGTTTCAATGATCTTATAATGTTAAAACTCTGCAATACATTATAATATTTACACCCATAACGATAACAGCATCAGATTAATAGTAAAAAAACAG
Organism: Homarus americanus; assembly: GCF_018991925.1. Lineage (NCBI taxonomy): Eukaryota > Metazoa > Arthropoda > Malacostraca > Decapoda > Nephropidae > Homarus > Homarus americanus. Next base: position 2,979 of record NW_024745736.1, read on the forward strand.
TAAGTCACACGGCAGCAAAAACTTTATATCCATTTTACCCCTTCTGTAACTGTAAAGGTAGTAATAATAATAATAGTAATAATAATAATAATAATAATAATAATAATAATAATAGTAATAATAATGATAATAATAATAATAATAATAATAATGATAATAATAATAATAATAATAATAATAATAATAATAATAATAATAATAATAATAATAATAATAATAATAATAATAATAATAATAATAATAATAATAATAATAATAATAATAATAATAATAATAATAATAATAATAATAATAATAATAATAATAATAATAATAATAATAATAATAATAATAATAATAATAATAATAATAATAATAATAATAATAATAGCAGCAGCAGCAAAAATAAAAATAGTCAAAATAAAAACAAAAAAGGAAATTACGAATTTCTGTCTCGACCAGCAGATATCTTGATGGCCACTGCTGTTCCTGTAATACTTTAGGAGTTATTTTATACTTATCTGTAATACCTATATTTTACCTTTAATCTTACTATTATTAATTACCTTGCGTACCGTGAATTAAACCAGGGTACACAGGGGGTTAGACCACGGTACACAAGGGGTTAGATCACGGTACACAAGGGGTTAGACCACGGTACACAAGGGGTTAGACCACGGTACACAGGGGGTTAGATCACACGGTACACAAGGGGTTAGATCACGGTACACAAGGGGTTACGACACGGGGGTAGACCACAAGGGGTTAGATTGGTACACAAGGGGTACACGGTACACAAGGGGTTAGACACGGTACACAAGGGGTTAGATCACGGTACACAAGGGGTTAGATCACGGTACACAACAAGGGGTTAGACACAAGGGGTTACACACACAAGGGGTTAGATTAGATCACGGTACACAAGGGTTGAACGGTACACCACGGTACCCACGGTACTCAGACCACACAAGGGGAGGTACACAAGGGGTTAGGGTTAGACCACGGTTGAACCACGGTACACAAGGGGTTTAGACCACGGTACACAAGGGGTTAGACCACGGTACACAAGGGGTTAGACCACGGTACACAAGGGGTTAGATCACGGTACACAAGGGGTTAGACCACGGTACACAGGGGGTTAGACCACGGTACACAAGGGGTTAGATCACGGTACACAAGGGGTTAGACCACGGTACACAAGGGGTTAGACCACGGTACACAAGGGGTTAGATCACGGTACACAAGGGGTTAGACCACGGTACACAAGGGGTTAGACAACGGTACACAAGGGGTTAGATCACGGTACACAAGGGGTTAGATCACGGTACACAAGGGGTTAGACCACGGTACACAAGGGGTTTAGGGATGTATTTTCAGATATTAGGCAATTATCTTATATGGAAGAATTTGCTTAGTTATTAATGATTCTAATGTCAGTTGTTAAAACACCAAAATACATTAAAATAAAGAGATTATAATATTTCCTAATTTGTAAAAGAAATGTTAAAATTAGCGTTAAAAATGACCTAATATTGAGTGTTTGAAAGACCTTAGCTATATAAAAAGAAACACAGCACTTCAACAAAAAAAATAGAGGAAAAATATGTGTTGAGATCGAATAATGTTTATAATGTTTACCTAAAGTTTAATGTAAAAAATAAAATGTTTAAGACCTTATCTGTTAATATTTATAAAATGGTAAAAAAAAATAACTTATTAAAGCTTACTTAAACTTTAAAATCTTTTGTCTAGCGTGAACAAATCTGACTTGGAAAACTGCAAAAATCTAAGACTGAACACGAGTACATTATTTAACAACAAAAGAATATTTATCTTACATATATAGTTTTTAAATAATGCTTTAAGAAATTTATAAAAAAAAATTTAGAGAACGATGAGTTGAGACCTTGGGCGTAAGAAAACACAGAAACAACATTGTAGATTCTGAAAAACACTCTGAAGGTCCCTGGGTTTTCTTTCGTGTACCGTAATAACATTGAGCGGTACTGTTTAGGGTACTTCAAAACCCTAGTAGTTGAAGCACATAAAATAGCGATATCAGCTACAGTATATTAACATTATTACGAACGATAACGGCAACAACATTACGCGTAAACTAATAACGAAATAGAATGCAACACAATGGCAGTGCAATAACAAAATTAATAAAACGTAGCACAATGTAACGCAAAAGTAGCAAAAGTAGCGCTAAAGTAGCACATCAATAACATAAAACTAACACACTCTCTAAAATTAACACGAGCACCATGATAGTTACAGAGAAATATAAAAGTAACGAACCAGTAACAACAAAAGCACTTAAGGTAACAGAGTATTAACCTAACAGTAACTCAACAATAAAGTGACAAACACAATTATGAGAAGAGTAACATCACAGTAACACACCTTTACAATACCAAACGTAAATAATAACAACCAAAATAACATTATAGAAAGAAGAAAAAGATTAACTCAACAATAACAAAAGACTACAAAAGCAACTCAAGTAATGCAAGATTAACACCAAAGTAACAAGTAGCAATGACAAAAGTAGCACATGATCAAAACACCAGCACTAGCTCTCACTAAGCTACCCCTACAGCCTTGTTCTTTCTGTACAGTAAACATTAACACGAAGAAGAAAATTACCTTAAACTGTAGGTGAGGAAAACCCACAAAGAGAGAGAGAGAGAGAGATGAATAGAATGTTCAAATTGTTTCACTGCCTTCTAAGAAACTTGAGAAAAGTTGCCACTAGCCTCCAGAGGCCTTAATTGTCCCCCGGGTATGATTGGCTGGACCCAAAATTACCAGCTGGGATTTTCTGCTCACCGTTTTTCTTTGATTTTTATGTTAGCTTTTTTTTCTCTCTCTTTCTTTCTTTCGTTATTTTTATTGGTTCTCCTCGATCTTTGTGTCAGGTAGAATCACTGAAGATGGAACTATCATCACTTTCAGTGTGTGTGTGTGTGTGTGTGTGTGTGTGTGTGTTTTATTTCTACATCACTCGAAAAGTCATCAATTTTCACTCTTCTGTTTTCTCACGTTTTTCCTTGTATCAGAAAGACTTATAATCCTTTATTTACTCTTGTGTACTGTATACACTTCCTCCATCATCCCTAATTGAAACATGATCATTATATTTGTGTTATTCCCACCGTCCTCTCCCTCCCCCCTCTTCTATGTTTTCCCTTCCATGTTTCGCTCAGTCAGATTAATCTTCGACATTCATTCTATTGTCTATTCCCTCCCTCACCAACAGGCTAAACAATACATTCTATCTTAAACATCTAAAAAAAATCATTCTACAATTACTTATTCATGCACACTACGAGGAAATACAAAATATAAATTGTTTAAAAATACATCGCGAGCAACAACAAAAATACTCGCTTGGTGGTTTTTCTTGAAGGGTTTTGCCGCTAAGAAGATCACAACACTCGGTGGGAAAAGCTAATGGTCACCTTTTGAGAATCTTTTGTCATTTGGTGTGAGCCTTTAAGTTACGCCAGAAACATACAATTATTTTCACATCAGTTTCTAGTCTTTCTGATTCCATATGCATGTAACAGACTCTCACACATACTGACTGTCTGATAACTAAGAATATATATAACGATTTAAGTTAATAGTATCGACAATATTCACTGTTTTATACATGAGAAATTACATCCAGGCCACAGAAAATTCATGGAAATACAAGTTTAATTTCTATTGGTGGTGAAATGTAAACAAGGAGAGAGATGCTTATCTTAATAGCCATACTAATGCAAGACTGTGTCAACTATCAGCAATGTGATCATAGAGAGGCTGACAGCTACTTACTACCGAGAATCTCCCGGTGTTGTTTTTAGTGATGACATCTTAAGTATCTTCTTTAGGCAACAAACACTGGCGGAAATCAACCTTCTTACCATTTTTTTCTCTATTTTTCTTCTGGTAACCTTGACCTTTTCACCAAAACCTAACCGAGACTTTCCTTTCATTGACGTATTTTGAACTGCTCACAAACTATCACGCGACTCGTCAGGCAGATAAATTAAACAGGACGTGACACAAACAAAAGGACAATACTTGCCTAGTGACCCCCAGAAGATAACAAAAGACTGTCAACTAAACACTCTTTACACGTGTTCCAACCTGCCGTCACCCTGGTAAGAGTACAGTACATGTTGCTCATTCTGACCCCGGTCATGATATGTAGGTGTTTGACATTATAGCAAAGTTAACACCTGAGAAAAAAATTTATAAATCATGTTTGAAAATGTGAATGGCATTACGAGATATTTTTGCATTTTAATAAGATTTCTACCACGCATTACAAAAAAGGGAGCTTTAAGTTTTTGGTGTAAATAATTTTTAGTGTGTGTGTGTGTGTGTGTGTGTGTGTGTGTGTGTGTGTGTGTGTGTGTCTGCCTTTGTAGTTCTTTCTCTCTTTCTCTCCATTCTATTCTTTCATCATCCTCACTCTTGCCTTCTTCCTATTTTCTCTTTCTTTTCATATTTTCATTCTCCTTCTAATCTGTTCTTGTAACTATAATTTTCTATAATTTCAACATAATATATTTTCCTCCAGTCCAACCATCACCCTCATGCACTTCCATCACCACGAGTATTATTACCCAGTCACCTCTTAATATTAAATCAATGGACGGTGTTATATCAACCCTAATCCCCCCCCCCAAAAAAAAATAATAAAAAAAATAAAATAAAAACTGCCGTACTGTAAAAACTTCCATTGAACTATAAAAAAATATTTAAAATTTAATACTTTCGAAATGGTTGTATCCCATATTATTAGTGTTTTTACGTTTTATTTATTTTAATTTATTTTGATGCATCGACTGCAAACTCTCAGTGCTAAATTATTATTTCTTATGCTAAAATTTCCCACTGTGTTCATCCCTACATATAATATTTTATTGTACATGTCGCTTTCACTGTTTCATGTATAAAATAATACACTGTGTGGGATGCCGGCCATTATTGTATTTTTTTTTTACTATTCATTTTCGGAAAGTAGATATTCGATTTGGATTCCATGAAATTTCTGCTTAACCCCTTAAGTACAGTGACCGAGGCTTCTGGTCCGTGTATATCACTGTCTATACCACCTCCAGCCATAAAACCTCCTCAGCAGTGACTTACCCCTAGTGACTACAATGTCTTAACCTCTCGAATACAATGACTTTAACCCCTTGTGTACGTGGGTCTGTCTGTGTGGAGTAGAATCGTTTGGGGATAATCCCTTGAGTGTGAAGTTATTAACCCCGAGTACTATGAATTAACCCTTGAGGACGATGTCTTAACCCTTTCAGTACGAGGAGATTGTACCCAGAGTTTAGTCGCTGCCTGAGGGACGGACACGATAATAGTGATGATAATGATGGTGTGACGTTAAGAGTAATTAGCTTTAGTAGTGACGACTTTCTTCCTATGGTTTTTTTACTTCTTATTCTACATCACAAATACAAGTTATTATAATAATTCATCTCCATTATAATTATTGTTGTTACTTTTTTTCATTTTTCAATTACTTATTTATTTTCTTCGTCATACTTTTTACTCTTATTCATTTTCTTTCTCCATCGTCATCAGTCTCGTCATTTTCCTTCATATTGACGACTGTATCGGCCTGACAAGTTTACAAGTGGAAAATCAATCATGACACATACAGAGCGGTTTCAATAATATTTGTAGTATTTATAGCACGGACTAAAAGGAATTTATTCTTATCAAATATGTATATCCACATACCATTCACAGTACACCTTTCATTTCAAAAATATTCTTCAACAAAATATTAATACAAACTAAAATGATATATTAATATTATTATTATTAATATTATTATATTATTATTATTATTATTGTTATTATTATTATTATTATCATCAGAGAGGCTTCATAAAAATCTAAACTCGATATTATTTTGTTGTTTTGTTACGATAAATGGAAATTTGGCCCAGAGTCAGAAGAGCTTTGTCAATAACATGTTAAAACTCCAGTCAAAGTCATGGAAGCCCTGGAACTATTTTGCTAGATCTTTACTCGCAGCCTGTAAACTTTAACCAATACTTTGCTGACATTTTGCACACAGTCAGGAGAGCAATGTCAGCACTCTACTTAAGCTTAAGCTCTAGAAATTAGCGTTGAGTTGTGAGAAGCAGCTCTTGAAGGCGCGGCAACTTCTTTCAAAGCGTCTCCAAGCCAAGACTTCATAGCTTCGTGAGGTTACCAAGAGCCCGAGGCGCCACTGACTTCTTTACATCACAAGAACTAACCACACTTTTACTGAACGATTAAGAGATCAATAAAAATGGAATAATTTATAGATTTTTATATAATTTTATTCGAGTACAGTATATACTGTACATTAATTCGGAAATAGTTGGCCTTTCATATATACTTAAAACGATAATCACTCGTACCTCTTCCAAGTGTTGCCAGTTGAGTGTTTCACTTCCTGACAGTCATAATGTGATGTAATTAAATACCTCAGCATTATATCGCTATTAATGTTAGTTCCATTGCCCTTAATTTAACAAAACGATTCTTTCAAAATCCCCCAAAGGAGCAAAAGGCTTAAATAATTTACATACAGTATATAATGATGACTACTGACAAGAAGAATACAGTGTACTTCACAAAGTTACTAATTCGGATAACTTTCCCCTCCAGATTAGATCAACATGAAAAACAGCATAGTTCAGAATCAAAACCACCTGAGTGGTCGCTAAGAAAGTCTTCAAAAGTACTACACAAAAGCCAGACAACATGAACAGTAGGGTGTGTCATACGGAGGCGAATTTTTTTTTTTGAGTTTGAAAAATCGGCCCATGGTATTAATGATGTAGTTCTATGTGCAGAATCATGTGATATCTTCAGATTTGAAAAGTTTTCATTTTTTGCTAGGTAAATTTTAACTTGAAATCTTATGAAAATTCAGTATTCCCACCCTTTTACCAACACCACTAAATAGCTTATTTAAAGTAAAGTAAATGTATCAGGTTAATTTATTAGGATGAAAATGAGTTGTGGATGACTGGATCAAGTTACCGAACACCATCATAAACAAGAGCTCACGGGGAAGCTTCAAATGTAGGTTGGACAGATATATGAGCGATAGGATGTGGGATGGGTGTAAACAGGGCTTCTAGTATGGAACAATAGGCCAGCTGCAGTTTCCTCCATTATTATGTTCTTATGAAAAGAAATATGATTTTTATACACGTCAGGTCAACACTACCATCCTCGTCTTATACACGTCAGGTTAGAGTAGACGTCAGTGATATAACCAAACAATAAATGGCCTCTGGTCTTAACTCAGCTGGCCCACAAACACATGTAAACATAGAGAGGGAAATGTACCCTTTCTGCCTCAGTATGTGTGTGTGATTGGGGACGGGGGTCACGCCAGGGGGGAGTCGTAAATGTTGGATGAGTGGGCCAGTAAGCCAAGTCACGAGTCCATGGGAAGGTGGAATGGCTCACCCTGGCCTTGCGCGGCGACCGTAAAATCTCCAAAACAGTAAAACAGGAAATGAAAAGAAGAGAAGAGAGAAAAGTGAGAGTACTTTGCCCATTTGGTTCGAATTATCTCCTATGCCAATACATTATTTAGGTTAAATTTTACACCGCCATTATAAGAGTAGGGATGAAACTCTTACCGTGGTAAAACAATGGACACTGCGCAGGCCATGATCTGTATAAAAAACAAGCACTGGTAGTACGGTACAGCACAAGGTACAGACAGGGTCCAAACTTCGTGTGAAGTAGTGAAATCGTGTCACAGGAATCAATCTCCGAACTTACTGTACAGTCGGGGACAAAAGTTTGCTCCCTGTGGTAAAACTGAGTCACGAGAATGAGTCTCCGATCTTACTGTGTCTGGAGAGGGATGTTGTTTTATCGCATTTGGGGTCGATGTTGCTTCACGCGAACCTTTGATCCAGACTGTACATGTAAGTAACCATCTTGTTCACAGGCTCAACAGCGGCGGGCCTGAGGTGTTTGAAGTGGGCATCTTGAATTTATCCCCGACTGAAAAAATGAAGGCACAACTAGCTGACTTACATACGTTATGGCACTAAGACTGAGGTTGAGGAAACACAAAACTTTACTCGCCAGTCTTTGAGAACCTCTGCCTTAGTTCACACAACATTCACATTCTTACTTGAGCTCAGTAGCAGAGCTCAACGTGTCCAAAAGTGAGTGTGTTATTGGTTTAGTGGTCAGTATACTCGCCTTGCAAGCGGGTGGTCCCGGGTTTGATACCCAGGCAGTGTGAAATTATGGGTAATTTTTTTTTTTACTACATTTGTCTCTGTCTACCAAATAGTAATTTGGGACCTGGATGTTAATCAATTGGCAGATCGTGTTATGGGGTAATAGTTATCCAGTGCGGTTGACGAGTTGTCCGAACTTCTATGGATATTGGGCCATACAGTTCGAAAACTTGGAGCGTAGTTGTTCAGTTGGCGCCAGCTTCTAGTGTTATACAAATTTACAAATTCCGACCTTGGTGACCTTAAGGCAGACCAGCCTCGAAAACGAGGGGCAAGCATTATAGGTGATAACTTCCCCAGACAGGAAGTAGTCGTTTATCAACTGGTCTGATGGTGTGATAAAGGCGTGTGCGTTCTGAACGGAAAATAATGGATAGAATTACTTGGGGGTAGATATTGCTGGACAGGGTTGACAATTTGCCTAGAGTGGGTGACGATGAAACAAAGTGTTTTGATTAATGAATGTTGTGTAGCGGCGCCTGTAGGTGAGGGATACTGGAGCTATAGATAATATGGAAGAGAAGCTTACAGCACTAAGAGGAAGGACACTAGATATAAAGGACACTGGAGATGAAGAGAAAGAGAGAGCGAAATAATATTGTTTTCTTTCATAAAGAAAACATCTTTGAACTGTTGCCTGGGGAAGCAGTCCCCGGCAGCGCCACTGCCAGTACCAATACTGAAATTTCTTTTGATCTTACAATTTGTGTTATTTACTCTGCCTCTCAAAAGGTCGTTGTTGGCTGTTAATTCCTCGCTTGTTACGCCTCTGAGGCTTCCAGTGTTTATACTCTTCTCTGAACTCGTTTGTTTGATCTCCTAGCCTGGGACATTTGTTGTCTGAGCAGTTTGTTTTTATTTTCGTACATATTATTTTCCTTGTTCACCTAGCTAAGGTTTTCGTTCAGCTGAGCCGCGTCTGACCCATAAACATTTTCCGCCTTATGTCACTCACGATCGTCCTGGGGAAATTCCAAATTTCCTTTCACCAAGATATTGTTTATTGGTGCATAAAACGAGGAACTTGATATAATGAATGTAAGGTAGTGGGCAAAGTGGAACTCTCACGGGCTGGATCTGCTGGCTCCTGGTGGGGTGGATGGGACGGGACACAGATCTTATAGCTTCGTATCTCCCACACACTGCTCTCACAACTCTATTTCCCCCACACACTGCTCCCACAACTCTGTCTCTCCCACACACGGCTCCCACAACCCTATCTCCCCCACACACTGCTCCCACAACCCTATCTCTCCCACACACTGCTACCACAACCCTTTCTCTCCCACACACGGCTCCCACAACCCTATCTCCCCCACACACTGCTCCCACAACTCTATCTCTCCCACACACGGCTCCCACAACCCTAATACACACGTTTTTACTTCCATAAGTCTTAATGGGAGGAAGGTCAAGCTCTTCACCATATAGAGACGAATTAGATGATAAATAATGAAAAAAAAATATTACGAGTTTCTAAAGAGATTAATTTTAATTGTTGTATTGTAGTTATTGTATTTTCTTCATATGATTCCTCTCAGCTGGTGTTTTTGTGGGTTAAACTCTTACAAAGTTCTCACAAGTTAGTTACGACGGTCGGTGTGTTTTATTTTTCGTTAATGAGATTGCTTTTTTTTTATCAGAAGCGATGTGATTGGACCTGGGCTGTTGTTTTAACCTCCTTCAGTGTGTTTTATATATATATATATATATATATATATAATGGGGGGCGGGGGTTCTTTTTATAGAACACATATATATATATATATATATATATATATATATATATATATATATATATATATATATATATATATATATATATATATATATATATATATATATATATATATATGTGTGTGTGTGTGTGTGTGTGTGTGTGTGTGTGTGTGTGTGTATTTGAGTGGTCCCAGATAATTATAATATATTCTATTATGAATCACGAGAATATGGATGTTGGTACCCCCTTCCCCCCCCTCCCACACACACACACACGGTGCTATGAGCGTATAGTTGTACGGATTAAACGACTGAATGATACACACACAACTTGGCCATTTACCATAACCTCACTGGCGGTGCAGAAAATTAAAGCGGCTGAAAGTGTCTGATGGTGCGTTGAAACAAGCTTTATTGACTGTTGTGTTGCGCTGTGTTGTGCCGCGTTGTGTTGTGTCATGTGTTGAATATTGCTGGACATTTCACTTCATTTCAGTGTTTGTTGCAATCAAAGCGAACCTTTATGAAACATAGTATTGACAGTGACATATTGAGTGTCAAATTCATGGGGTTTTCTGGTATACAACGATATGCCGAACTGTGAAAATATATATGAAAGTCAAAGTTTGATTTATATGATGCGAGGCTGCGTAACCAATATATGACATAAAAATAGTATTATCAGTGTGCAAAATGGATACAGGATTACAAAATAAACCAACTGTAATAATAGTGTAAAATATCACCTAAATAATCGATCTATTAAAAAGAACTTAATCTTCCTTGTTGCTGGTCAGTTAATAAATAAACAGACAATCAGAACCATTTATAAACCCGCAGAACAAAATAACAAAAACACTGATATAAGGATGATGAACACAAACTAACCTTAGAACAAGTAGATCAGGTTCTCACTACTCTCTTAACGCTTTCTACCAAATATGAACAGATGACGTTACTAATTATTAGAGATGACATTTGTATCTCCGTATGATTGATGGCAACATTGGGGTCCTTGGAAAGTAAGTTGATTCTTTTAGTCATAAGAAAAATTTCCAGACATAAAACAATAAAGCCGGTGAATGACAACCAATAGAGGCTTTTATTTTTTTTATTTTTGCTGTGTTATATTTTTTTAATTTGGAAAAAAAAAGGAATTTCATTGTTATCAGATTATTTTGTGAGGTTTAGTTTTTATATACTTACATACTACGTGATGTGGGGGACCAGGACGGGATGTGGAGGACCAGGACGGGATGTGGAGGACCAGGATGTGATGTGAAGGACAAGGACGTGATGTGGAGGACAGCGGCGTGATGTGGAGGGACAGGACGTGATGCTGGAGGAATTCAGAACGTGATGTGGAGGGACCAAGACGTGATGTGGGGACAGGACGGATGTGGAGGACCAGGCCGGGATGTGAGAGGACGGGATGTGATGCTGTGAAGGACAAGGACGTAATGCGGAGGACTTCATAGTCTTAGAGACCAGGACGGGATGTGGAGGACCAGAACGGGATGTGGAGGACCAGGATGTGATGTGAAGGACAAGGACGTGATGTGGAGGACCATGGCGTGATGTGGAGGACCAGGACGTGATGTGGAGGACCAGGACGTGATGTGGAGGACCAAGATGTGATGTGGAGGACCAGGATGTGATGTGGAGGACCAGGCCGTGATGTGAAGGACAAGGACGTGATGTGGAGGACCAGGACGTGATGTGGAGGACCAAGATGTGATGTGGAGGACCAGGCCGTGATGTGGAGGACC
>NW_024745737.1:0-4355 GCF_018991925.1 Homarus americanus
TAACCTAACCTTTATTTTTCCTAACCTAACCTTCATAATTACTTGTTTCCTTCATACCATCATAAAGTTAAGATAAAATTTACCACAACACAGCTGTGCACATCGTCAAAAGTGGAGCTTGGGGTCTATCCGACTGTATTTCAATTAATCCTATATGTTATGTTATTCACTACGTCACTTTACGACCCCTGCGGATTACATTAACCGCCAAGAAGTGAGGGTTAACTGCATATATATATATATATATATATATATATATATATATATATATATATATATATATATATATATATATATATATATATATATATATATATATACAGTAATACCATGCTTAACGCGGTTTCGCTTAGCAAATCCCATATGCAGTGCCTGCCAGAGCCAACTTTCACTTAACACGGGGTTTTTTTTTCCACGTATATGCTCAGTGTCCGGCTCGAGATGCTATTTTTAGATTCGCCCCACCCCCCACCCACCACCCTCCTGCCTGCCTGCCTGTTTTAGCTCATAAAATTCATACAAATTACCCGGCCAGAATATAATTTACATTGCTGGAATTCTTACAATATGATGATCATTTTGAATATAAACATCATAGATTTTGCATTAGACATACAAATTTTAGATATTATGTTTACTCTGAGTAAATATGTTATTTTTTGTGCAAAATATATGACATTTATATTCAAAATATTCCTGGTCTTACAAGGAATCCAGCAATGTCAATTATATTATCCTAACTTTAGTTTGAGGTATTATTTATTAAAATTTAATGGTTTTCCCCCCAAAATTTCGCAGAGAGGGAAGAGCCAGGGAGTGTAGTGTGAGAAGAGGGGGAGGGAGTTGAGTCCATTATTTGAATGGACATTAACTTGCCGACTGTATTTCTCTATTTCTCTTAAGTATTAATTGTGTGCATGTACCATCATAAAATTAAGATGTTATTTTTACTAGAACATAGGTATTGTGTCGGAAACAGTAGAGTTTGGGGGTCTGGCCAGTCTCTATTGGAATTAATCCCATATGTTCTGTTGTTCACTTAACAGGGTACCCTGTGGGTTCAATTGACCGCTTAAGCAAGGTACTACTGTATATATATATATATATATATATATATATATATATATATATATATATATATATATATATATATATATATATATATATATATATATATATATATATATATATATATATATATATATATATATATATATATATATATATATATATATATATATATATATATATATATATATATATATATATATATATATATATATATATTAGAAGTGGGGGTGGAGGAAAAGGGAGAAGAGAAGGAAGTGGGGGTGAAAGAGAAATCACCCCATGCTTCATGCCGTCATTTCACCCATAAAGTTTTAAGTTCACTAGGTGTAATTCAACACTGCACTGCACTTAAATCAACATTGCACTGCACTATATATTGTCAATATGTTAAATAAATTTCAGAATGACCAATAATTGTACTGTAAAAACGTAAAAATACTCTGTGTTCAAGAGACCCACAAGCAAGATGTTTCCTCCACTGAACAGACACAAACTGATGTGTTGGTGGGTGAGTGAAGTAGCTGATAGGCACACCAAAAACTAGTTCCCTGTACAGGTACTGCAATTATGTTAAATAAGTGCTAAAACGACTAATAATTATAATATAAAACTTGGAAAAATATTGAATAACACAACCTTCTTGATATTTACTCCAATGGAAATGAATATAAGCTCTAGAACCGATTACTGTATTGGCGGACTAATCTTCCAGCTGATGAGCAAGACAAAACATGTTGACATGTTTTAGTAACAATTTCGTTAACCGAATTGAAGATTCTTATGGAAGGTAATTCGTTACCGTAACCGAAATTTCGTTGGTAGTAATATTTCCGTTAGCTGGAATCCGTCTTAACCAGAAATCTCCGATAGCCGGAATTGAAATTTTCCGGGATGGAGGATTTTTTTCCCGGGTTTGAGAGATGAAAATCAGGTGCATTTTTTGAGAAATTCCGAGAAAAATTCTCCAGTATCCGGAAAATTATGGGGATGGGGAATATTTATCCGGCTTCAAAAGATGAAATAATGCCTCATTTTGGAAAATTAAGCTACCCAGAAAAATTCCGGGGATGGGGGATTTCTTTCCCAGTTCAAGAGATGACGTAATGCACAATTTCTGAAACTTACAAGAAAAGTTTTCTGTTACCCGAAAAATTCTGGAAAACTCCGGGGATGAGGGATTTTTTCAGCTTTGAGAGAGTCGTCTTGTTACCCAGAAATCTCTCTAAGAGAGATTAATGTGTTGTACGTATAGTATATAGAAAATCTTAATCGATCAAATTAATAGCTGAAAGCAGAATACTGTACTAAATAAGATGCACAGATGTGCAGTTGAAAGCCAGGAATGCCACTTGTACTAGCTTTCTCCCTCCTGTACAGAATTAAATCTTGTTACAATAATATAATTTCTTTTGGCCTTAAAGAAATATTCCACAAAGAATTTTCATATTCAAATTATGACACACACCATGGATGAACTGTGAAATCAAGTCACAATCAACAGAAAAGTTGATGGTGTATATAATTCACTATGAGCAATTACATGAAACATCAAGAGTTTGCCACTAAATAATGCCATATCCCCCACCTCCTCCTCGAAGCAAAGTCCAAGGGGTCACAACTCTGGATAATTCTGCCAGAAAATGTTGATTATCAAATCTGTCTATGATCTTGAGATACATATCCCTACCAAGTTTAGTAACATACACAGCTACTACTCGAGCTATCATGATCACAAGAATAGATACACATGTGCATACATGCATGCACACAAACTTAAAATCATATTAGTAATTTTCTATGTTAAATACTGTGTGTATATATATATATATATATATATATATATATATATATATATATATATATATATATATATATATATATATATATATATATATATACACAAGGGGTATTTGAATAAAAGATTTATCGTATATAGAGATAGGGTTATACAGTATATATATATAGGGACTGTCAGGTTAATCTAACTCAACTGCTCCAGAAGGTCGCTCGTTAACCAAAAGTTCGTTAACCCAAACCATTGTTTCAATGGGTTTTGGGTAATTGGTTCCAGCTCACCAAAATTTCCAAATTCAACAAAATGGTAGAAAAGTTCACTTACTTTGAGGTGTATGTAGAAGGCTCCTGGATGATGATGATGATGATGTGATTTAGAATGGGGGTGGAGGAGAAGGAAGAAGAGAAGGCATTGGGGTGGAAGAGAAGTCACCCCATGGTGCCATTTCACCCATAAAATTTAGCCTCTCTGGTTTAATTCAAGATTATTTTTAAATCAACGCTGCACTGCATTATATATTGTCAATATATAAAATATATTTCAAAATGACCAATAATTTGCTTGAAACACAGAAAAAAGCATTTAGTTGAAGAGAGTCTCAAGCAAGATGTTACCTCCAGTGAAAACAGAGAGAGACTGACGCCTGTTTGCTGTGTTAAGAGGCTGGATGCCGCGATTAAACTAGTCACTTTACCTTCAATTCTGTCTAATAATTGTTAAAATGACCAAAAAATTGAATATTAAAACTTTAAAATTATTGAATAGTATAAACTTTTGATATTTACAAAAATAGTAAGGAATTTAAGCCCTAGAACCGATTAATGTATTGGCGGACTGATACTAAAGCTGGTTGCCCGGTCAGTGCAAGCTAAAACATGTTGAGGTCGGTTCGTAGAAGTTCGTTGTTTAATTTTTTTTCAGTAACCGAATTGAAGATCCTTATGGAAGGCAGTTCGTTAATCGAAATTACGCTAACCGAGGTGTTCGTTAAACGAGGGTCACTGTATATATATATATATATATATATATATATATAATATAATATATATATATATATATATATATATATATATATATATATATATATATATATATATTATATATATAATAAATATATATATAAATTATATATAATATATATATATATATATATATATATATATATATATATATATATATATATATATACAGTAATACCCCCTAACGCAGTTTCACTTAGCCGCTTTATCATATACGTCTCGCCAGAGCCGAACTTTCACTTAACACGGATTTTTTCAACATATACGTGAGTGTCCGCCCGAGACGCTATTTTTAGATTTGCCCAGCGCCACCCCCACCTGCCGCGCTCCGCCTCCCTCCTCCTCCTCCGCCAAGCGCTGCAAGGTTAAGAGGTGTCTTTGTTATGTTATCACTGACGCCATATGACGATCGACTGTGATCCATGCATCCCTACCCCCTCTGCTGCTAGCTGTATTGGCTTAAAGTATTA
>NW_024745738.1:0-2297 GCF_018991925.1 Homarus americanus
CGATATTACAGTGGAAAAGTGGGATAAAATCTTGGCCGAAAACAATGACTTTCGCTTTCGTTCAAATGTTACCATAATCGCACCGAATGGTTTTCAGTTAAAAACTGTTGCATCACAAGTTAATTAGATAGAATATTATTGCAATACAACAGTTTTTAACTGAAAACCATTCAGCGATTATGGTAACATATCTTTTGAGCAGAAAAAGCGAAGTCATTGCTTTAAGTAAACTTTCCCACTATGACGACACTCATTTCAGCAAAATATTACATTTCCATATTCTCAGAAATATATAGTAGTTTTGCTGAAACGAATGTATTTAAATGTAAATTAGGATAAACTACAGTACATGAAAACAAAAGACTTTACCCTTCCGATGTTCAAGATGTTACTGCTTTTAATAGTTTCGGTTAAAATACTGTTATATTAGTGATATTCTATTCATACTGTGCTTGATATAATACATTCATGGAAATGTAATATTTTTGCAACTACAATGCTGATGTCAACACAAGACTGACTGACTGAGGCCTTGGAACGCAGGGTGACGCTGGTGAGTGAGTGTGTGTGGTGTGCAGTGTGTGGTGTGGTATGGTGTCACTCACAGTTTGAATAATGTATATTCCTTTGAATATATTCCTCCAGTGGCAATCGCGAGCAGTAGTACCCATGTCACGGTCAATAAAACCACAAGTGCCGTGTTAAAGTGAAAACAGCTAAGTGAACAACAGAACATATGGGATTAATTCCAATAGAAACTGGCCCAACCCCAAACTCCTTTTCCGACACAATACCTATGTTCCTAGTAAAATAACATCTTAATTTTATGATGGTACATGCACACAATTAATACTTAAGAGAAATAGAAATACAGTACATAGAAGTTAATGTCCATTCAAATAATGGACTCAACTCCTCCCCCCTCTTCTCACATTACACTGCTGGCTCTTCCTCTCTGAAATTTTGGAAAACCACTAAATTTTAATAAATAATACCTCAAACTAAAGTTAGGATAATACAATTGACATTGCTGGATTCATGTAAGACCAGGAATATTTTGAATTAAATGTCATATATTTTGCACAAAAAGATAACATATTTACTCAGAGTAAACATTATATCAAAATTTGTATGTCTAATGCAATCTATGATGTTTATATTCAAAATGATCACCAAATTGTAAGAATTCAGCAATGTAAAATTATATTCTGTCCGGGTAATTTGTATGAATTTTATGAGCTAAAACAAATATCTTCAGTTAATAAAAAAAATATTCTTCCGACACTATCTGTCAATCAAAGTACCCCACCTTGCCTCCTCTTCCAACCCGCAGCGTCCGTCCCACCCTCCCTCCCCCACCCCCACAATCCTCCTTCAAGAGATGGGTGAAAAAACTAAATTTTAACATTTAGTATTAAATAATACCTCAGATTAAAGTTAGGATAATATAATTGACATTGCTGGATTCATGTAAGACCAGAATATTTTGAATAAATGTCATATATTTTGCACAAAAAGATAACATATTTACTCAGGTAAACATTACATCTAAAATTTGTATGTCTAATGCAAAATCTATGATGTTTATATTCAAAATGATCATCAAATTATAAGAATTCCAGCAATGTAAAATATATTCTGACCATTAATTTGTATAATTTTATGAGCTAAAACAAATATCTTCAGTTAATAAAAAAAAAAATATTCTTCACACGGTAACAGATGGTGGTCGGTCCCTCCCTCCCCCACCTCCCACCAGCCCTCCCTACCAGATGTGGGAAAACCAGAATATTAACCTTTTAGTAATAAATAATACCTCCAAACTAAAGTTAGGATAATATAATTGACATTGCTGGATTCCTTGTAAGACCAGGAATATTTTGAATACAAATATCATATATTTTTGACAAAAATAACATATTTATAGAGGTAAACATTATATCTAAAATTTGTATGTCTAATGCAAAATCTATGATGTTTATATTCAAAATGATCATCATATTATGAAATTCCAGCAATGTAAATTATATTCTGGCCGAGTAATTTGTATGAATTTTATGAGCTAAAACAGGCAGGCAGGGTGGTGGGGGTGAGAATCAAAAATTATGATAATACAATGCATACCACTTAATGCCATTCAAATAATGGACTCGAATTCCCCCCACCCCTTCCCACGCCATGGCTCCTCTATGAGATATGTTTGGGTGAAAACACCAGGTTTAGTTTTGGTAATAAATAATACCTCACACTATGGTTAGGATAATATATTTGACAGTGCTGGATTCCTTGCAAGACCG
>NW_024745739.1:0-18734 GCF_018991925.1 Homarus americanus
GTTCTTATTTCTTCTCTGTCTTCTTGGGGAGGAGCACAGCTTGGATGTTAGGAAGGACACCCCCTTGGGCAATGGTGACTCCAGACAGGAGCTTGTTCAGCTCCTCGTCATTGCGAATGGCAAGCTGAAGATGACGTGGGATAATGCGGGTCTTCTTGTTGTCGCGGGCGGCGTTACCGGCCAGCTCGAGCACTTCTGCTGCCAGGTACTCCATGACGGCTGCAAGGTACACAGGGGCACCTGCACCAACACGCTCAGCATAGTTGCCTTTACGCAAGAGACGGTGGATCCTACCCACGGGGAACTGGAGTCCGGCCCTGCTAGAACGGGACTTTGACTTGCCCTTCACTTTGCCTCCCTTGCCGCGTCCTGACATGTTGCTGCTGCTGCTTTTCGTGATAGGCGTTAAATTTCCGCCCGCCACCTTGGTCTTTTATACCAAGCTCAGGATCAGGCCAGGTGGCCGTCTCGCGGACCCAACCAATGTAAGAGAGCCGTAGCTGCAGCCAGTCTGATCCTGAGCGGCCCGCTCGGTATATAAGGAAAAGTTAGTAGGGCCAGTTTTCAATTCTCTCGCTCCGCGCCACGAGTAACTGTGCCGCCATGCCTCCCAAAACTTCCGGAAAGGCTGCCAAGAAGGCTGGAAAGGCCCAGAAGGCCATTGCCAAGGGTGACAAGAAGAAGAAGCGCAGGAGGAAGGAAAGCTACAGCATCTACATCTACAAGGTACTGAAGCAAGTGCACCCCGACACAGGAGTCTCCTCCAAAGCTATGTCCATCATGAACTCTTTCGTGAACGACATCTTCGAGCGCATCGCTGCCGAGGCTTCCCGCCTGGCGCACTACAACAAACGCTCCACCATTACAAGTCAGGAAATCCAGACAGCTGTCCGACTCTTGCTGCCCGGTGAACTGGCCAAGCATGCCGTGTCTGAGGGCACCAAGGCTGTCACCAAGTACACCTCTTCCAAGTAAGAGGTTACTTGTGCACAACAAACACGCCATCCCACTACTACAACTTAATCGGCTCCATCGGAGCCACAGTTACATGTTAAAGAGACAGTTACCGACAGTGATATATTGAGAGGGAAATAAAAAAAATAAAATTATAATAATCTGCATTCTCTATTGGCGTAGAAACAGGACTAAATCGAAACATAATAAATAAATAAATAAATTCTGCGTGGATTACTTTTACACCCACTGCAAAGTGACATACATGGAGTGTGTTTGGGCTTCATTTCTTGTTTGCAGCATGCCTATTTCATGTAAAAAAAAATTTTATTTTATTTTATTGTATGTTCTTTTATTTTATTTATTTCTTTACTTACTTATTCTTTATATATTTATTTGTTACTAGCTCTTGTTTGTTGCACCCACCCACCTCCCGAATTGATGACCTACTATACAATCGTACCTCCACGAATGTTACCAACTTACCGTTAGGCGATTTGGGTAACCAAAATTAACGCTCTCCGACCACCAACCATTTCGATTGTCATGAAAATTATCTTCAGAACAGTTCTTTGGCCCTGAGAAGGGCCGAGTTATAGATGTCTGGTAGGTTTTGTTGTGCTTTTTGTTTTTCCCCAAGGAAGAGGACTTAAGCACGCTCTCCGCGGATGCGCCGGGCCAGCTGGATGTCCTTGGGCATGATGGTAACGCGCTTGGCGTGAATGGCACACAGGTTGGTGTCCTCAAAAAGACCCACCAGGTAAGCCTCAGAGGCTTCCTGCAGAGCCATGACGGCAGACGACTGGAAGCGCAGGTCAGTCTTGAAATCCTGGGCGATCTCACGCACCAGGCGCTGGAAGGGCAGCTTCCTGATGAGTAGCTCTGTGCTCTTCTGGTAACGACGGATCTCACGAAGGGCGACGGTTCCGGGCCTGTAACGATGGGGCTTCTTGACACCACCGGTGGCTGGGGCGGACTTGCGAGCTGCCTTGGTGGCAAGCTGCTTCCGTGGAGCCTTGCCTCCAGTGGACTTGCGGGCAGTCTGTTTAGTACGGGCCATCTCGACGACGAAATAGTCCATACGGGCGGCCCGGCAGGCGGGCGGGCTTATATACAGACATTCTCCACCTCAGTGGCCACCTCATTGGCCACGAGTGCCGCATGCGTCATCCGCAAGCTACGCCCCACCTCCAAGAGGGAGGGACGGCCTTGGATGAACGATACTACCGCTGCGTCCACAGCACGCCACCTACTCCCACCAAACCGTGGGCGAAGCCACACCAGGACCACCTGTAGTAGCAACCACAACAACATGACTGGACGAGGCAAAGGAGGCAAGGGACTTGGAAAGGGTGGCGCCAAGCGTCATCGTAAGGTGCTTCGTGATAACATCCAGGGTATCACCAAGCCCGCCATTCGTCGTCTAGCTCGGCGTGGAGGTGTTAAACGTATATCCGGCCTCATCTACGAGGAGACCCGCGGCGTCCTCAAGGTGTTTCTGGAGAACGTCATCCGTGACGCCGTCACCTACACCGAGCACGCAAAAAGGAAGACCGTCACCGCCATGGATGTGGTTTATGCCCTGAAACGGCAGGGCCGCACCCTTTATGGTTTTGGTGGTTAATCAACCTGATGGACGGGCGCACACCACCACCACCACCACGACAAACAAATATACGGACCTAATTTTAGGTTCACATTTAAATCGCTAAAGAGTTGGTTAGACACTGAGTAAATCGTTGAAAATATATCCAATAACATGATCCTCTCTAATTCTGGACTTGTGGTATGAGTATAGGTTGTGTGTGAACGTGTTGGAACCACTTCCTAATAATTGTCAGTCAGTCAGTCAACATCCACCTAACCTCCAGGTACCTCACCTAACTTCCTGTAGCGTCACCGAACCTCACGAAATGTAACCCAATGTAGTTTATAATCTATCCTAACATGACATAACATAACCACGCACTATATTACTTCGGTAAGAGTAATGAGTTTTAATACGCAAAGTTGCAGTTAGCATTCATTCATACATACATACATACATACATACATACATACATACATACATACATAACATGCTAGTGGCAGGGGGGGATTGAAGTGAATTTTAGGAGGATAGAATAGGTGCAGTGGCTAAACAGCGCTTGCGTGAGGGACTTTAAGCAGCAACTCGCCTGGATGCGGCAGGATAGAGTCAGGTCAAGCGTCCGGTGCATGTTGGGTTCCGCCATGGTTTCTCAGTGTTTGGTCGGCTTGATTGTGTGTGTTGTTTTCTTGTTTGGAGGAAATGTCTTGGTATTCTTCTTCTTAGCTTGAAGTTGATTTTCTTCTAACTCTTCTCCTCTTGTTGTTCGTCTTCCCCGTGTCTGCTATCATTTGACTACCTAACTTAAAACCAAAGGGCTTTTCGAAAGTATACATTGGACACAATTGACTTAGTACATACATTGGTGGTTTAACAAAAGCCCTCATTAGAGAAAGGTGAAGGAGCACACAGTGAACATACAGATTAATGTTTGCACGCATAGATCATGTAAGGTGAGGTGTTGAACACCAGACACGTAGTGTAATAACTCCCTCACAGATGGCGTTATGAGGGGCCTGAGGATGTAGCAGTTACCTCACAGATGGTGTTATGAGGAACTTCACATGATGATGCTGTAGCAAAACATTCACTACGTGGTGTCGTAGCATCTTGGGGACACCACGTGGTCCACATGACTCACTCATTCAAGTGGGTGAGGTGTGGTCCCAGGCCTCTCTATCGTGGAGTCTCAGGGGAAGTATAACCGGGTACCTGGGACCTCACTGTGTGAAGGTGGTTAGCTAGCTTGGGTAGGACTCAACTGCCGAGTTGTTTTTCACTGAGTTAAGCACTGTTCACCACTATTCATCACTGGTTCCATTCCTTTGCCAAATGAGATAGTACCTTATGGCAAGAACTTGTTGATAGTCCGGTGGGGAGGAGGGTTCAGGGGAGTGAGTTGGTATCGGCCAACATATAAATAATAATAATAATAATAATTAACGGTTTATTGAAAGTGCTTGGCAGCCAGAAGGCTGAAAATATACAGTTACATATTTGAGGAATGGGTTACGAATTACAAATAATATACAAGTAACATGAGTGACACAAATAAGACATATAATAACTAGCTGGGGAAAAGCTCAAACTACAGTTCATTTCAACATAGTGACAGTGCAAGGAGTAGTGTTTACTGGGAGTGAGTACACTGATTTATTACAAGTTATCGATAATTTTTACAATGGTTGGGACTGGGCTGTTCTTATAGCGATCAGTTCGTGCACGTATGGGCTGGATGCGGTTGTGGTGTCGAAGAGCAATTCTCGGACTAGGGATCTCAGATGGTAGTAGGAGCCGGTGTAGAAGCTTCTTACCAAATTGGCAGATGAGGTCGTGGTGATGGTCAGTGAGAGTCTAAAGGGTCAGTGTGTTGAGCGCTTCTTGATATGTGGAGTAGGAAGGGTAGAGAATAATCTTGCATGGCCTCTTTTGCACTTTTTCTAGGTGTTTACGTTGTGTGGCATTTAGGGAGGAAGACCAGGTGGAGGAGGCATAGGTGAGCTTGGGAAGTATGAATGTTGTGTAAACACTGAGGAGCTCGTGTGCAGGAACACCGAGGGACTTGAGTCGGCGTAGGAGGTGGAGACAGAAACTGGAGGATTTGATAACTTCACTGACGTGTGGTTTCTAATTTAGTTTGTTGTCTATATGTATGTGTGTGTGTGTGTGTGTGTGTGTGTGTGTGTGTATATACTACTGTACTTTTTAGATCCTCCTACGCAACCTAACCTATTATAGTTAAGTATAGTAGGCTATACACTATTTTGTTAGTATGTGATATAAAATGAAATTGCATGTTATTATTATTAATATTATTATTATTAATATTATTATTATTATTATTAGTAGTAGTAGTATTATTATTATTATTATTGTTATTATTATTACATGCTAATATAATACTAAGTTGCCCGCCAGATTTCCTCAGAGATGGGAGGAGCACATTGGCGGCGGTGTTGTTTATACTCCGCCCGATTACTGATTCCTATTCACCGAGCCAGAGCTGGCGGGCGGCGTGTTATGTGCCACGTTTTGTTTCCCATTGGGCGTACCGCTCAGCTGGGGAGTAGGAGATTTCATAAAAAGAAAGTTTGAGTGGAGAGCACACCTTTTCCTTCACATACAGTTATCTTAGACCATCTACTAGTATAATAGTTTGCACAAAAATACTCTACACTCTTTCTAGGTTATTGTTATGTTGTTTTTTTTTTTTTTGACTTCTCATCAGATTGTGCATTCAACTAATATACACTATTAGTGTGTTTATTATTATGTTTTATAGTATTATTTCGTATAATATTGGGTAACACAATTATAGTCACTAATATACACTATTAGTGTGTTTATTATTATGTTTTATAGTATTATTTCGTATAATATTGGGTAACACAATTATAGTCACTAGTATAGTTTATTATTGGGGTTTATAGCAGTTTGTGGTCTAATAGTATCATGCTTTATGAGTGGTGTTCTATGTAGTGATGATTAGGCAATAAAATATGCTTTGGGTGTTTATAGCAGTTTTTGTGGTCTACTAGTATCATGCTTTATGGGTAGTGTTCTATGTAGTGATGATTAGGCCATAAAATATGCTTTTGGTTTATTGCTAACAAAATATACTTTGCTCTACCGCTGTCGTGCAAAACATGGTGAAACTTACATACACCGTTAATAAAGTATTCATGGAAGAAGAAGAAGAAGAAGAAGAAGAAGAAGAAGAAGAAGAAGAAGAAGAAGAAGAAGAAGAAGAAGAAGTACGAGGAAGAATTGTGGAGGGAATGAACAGTGAGACAATGTAAAGCCTCCAGGATGGCGGCAGCGTTTCTGTTATTAATATATAATAAGACAATAGGAAAATATGTTGTTGTCTCTACCTGTATTATTACCTTTGCGATAGCATGGTTCAATTTTTGGAGGACAGAGGAAGGAGCAGGAGGTTAGGAAGGGAGAGATAGTGTCTGTGATCCTCGGGTCACCACTCCTCGGATTGTGTCAGTTCAAGTTTAGAAGCTCCAACAACTTTCCCTGAATACGAATTCGCAACCTTTCGATTTACAACAGGTACCTACTTACTGCTACAGTAGGTGAACAGGGACCAAGGGGGCTAGGAATAGTGTCCAAACAACTTGCTCCTGCCTGCCTGTGTGATGTAGTCGTGGCCACAATTAGGTTAGGATACAGACACATCTGGCAAGTTAGTAACGCTGTACCCATACCGGAACACTCAGCATGTAAACTTTGTGATACACCTTTAAAGCACTATATTATTGAATGTGACACTGTCCAAGACTTCAGGCCACCTCACTTATTGTATCTTGAACTATGTCATTACTTCATTGAGGACATTACATTCTTGCTGTTTATCCCAAATTGGCTAGCTAGCTAGCCCACACTGATTAGTCTACAATTACAATATGACTCCAATGTATGCTGCTGGTAAATGTGTACTGTCAATGAACCAGAGTGAAAATAAGGTCGCCTCCCTTGCTGCTGCTGCTGCTGCTGCTGCTTCTTGCGCCCTTCTAAGTCCCGTTTAAGTCCCCCACCCCAGGCCCCGCAGTAACCCTTCACATCTACACCATTCTCAAACAATTTCACTCAATTTCCACAATACTATGCTAATTACACGTAAAATAGAGTGTTATCCTGCAAAACGTTGATGTCGTATATTTCTCTCTTTAAGTGATATCCTGTGGCTCCGAAAGGAGCCTGTTTGGTTAGGTTGTCTTGTGTGAACGAACCTTGGGTTCTTATTTCTTCTCTGTCTTCTTGGGGAGGAGCACAACTTGGATGTTAGGAAGGACACCCCCTTGAGCAATGGTGACTCCAGACAGGAGCTTGTTCAGCTCCTCGTCATTGCGAATGGCAAGCTGAAGATGACGCGGGATAATGCGGGTCTTCTTGTTGTCGCGGGCGGCGTTACCGGCCAGCTCGAGCACTTCTGCTGCCAGGTACTCCAGGACGGCTGCAAGGTACACAGGGGCACCTGCACCAACACGCTCAGCATAGTTGCCTTTACGCAAGAGACGGTGGATCCTACCCACGGGGAACTGGAGTCCGGCCCTGCTAGAACGGGACTTTGACTTGCCCTTCACCTTGCCTCCCTTGCCGCGTCCTGACATGTTGCTGCTGCTGCTTTTCGTGATAGGAGTTAAATTTCCGCCCGCCACCTTGGTCTTTTATACCAAGCTCAGGATCAGGCCAGGTGGCCGTCTCGCGGACCCAACCAACGTAAGAGAGCCGTAGCTGCAGCCAGTCTGATCCTGAGCGGCCCGCTCGGTATATAAGGAAAAGTTAGTCGGGCCAGTTTTCAATTCTCTCGCTCCGCGCCACGGGTAACTGTGCCGCCATGCCTCCCAAAACTTCCGGAAAGGCTGCCAAGAAGGCTGGAAAGGCCCAGAAGGCCATTGCCAAGGGTGACAAGAAGAAGAAGCGCAGGAGGAAGGAAAGCTACAGCATCTACATCTACAAGGTACTGAAGCAAGTGCACCCCGACACAGGAGTCTCCTCCAAAGCTATGTCCATCATGAACTCTTTCGTGAACGACATCTTCGAGCGCATCGCTGCCGAGGCTTCCCGCCTGGCGCACTACAACAAACGCTCCACCATTACAAGTCGGGAAATCCAGACAGCTGTCCGACTCTTGCTGCCCGGTGAACTGGCCAAGCATGCCGTGTCTGAGGGCACCAAGGCTGTCACCAAGTACACCTCTTCCAAGTAAGAGGTTACTTGTGCACAACAAACACGCCATCCCACTACTACAACTTAATCGGCTCCATCGGAGCCACAGTTACATGTTAAAGAGACAGTTACCGACAGTGATGTATTGAGAGGGAAATAATAAAAAAATTATAATAATCTGCATTCTCTATTGGCGTAGAAACAGGACTAAATCGAAACATAATAAATAAATAAATTCTGCGTGGAGTAGTTTCACACCCACTGCAAAGTGACATACCTGGAGTGTGTTTGGGCTTCATTTCTTGTTTGCAGCACGCCTATTTCATGTAAACAATTTATTTTATTTTATTTTATTTTATCTTAGTTATTTATTTATTTATTTATTTATTGTTTATATCTTTATTTGTTACTAGCTCTTGTTTGTTGCACCCACCTCCCGAATTGATGACCTACTATACAATCGTGCCTGCACGAATGTTACCAACTTACCGTTAGGCGATTTTGGTAACCGAAATTAACGCTCTCCTACCACCAACCATTTCGATTGTCAAGAAAATTATCTTCAGAACAGTTCTTTGGCCCTGAGAAGGGCCGAGTTATAGATGTCTGGTAGGTTTTGTTGTGCTTTTTGTTTGTCCCCAAGGAAGAGGACAGCACGCTCTCCATGGAATCTTTGAGCCCGCTGGACATCATGGGCATGATGGTAGCGGCGGCAGCGTGAATGGCACCTGGGTTGGTGTCCTCAAAGACCCACCAGAGTAAGCCTCAGAGGCTTCACCACCGAGCCATGGCCGGCAGGCGACTGGGCACCAGGTCAGATCTTGATCACAAAATCCCTCACTGACGCTGGAAGACAGCTTCCCTGATAGGTAACTCTGTTACTCTTCTGGTAACGACGGATCTCACGAAGGGCGACGGTTCCGGGCCTGGAACGATGGGGCTTCTTGACACCACCGGTGGCTGGGGCGGACTTGCGAGCTGCCTTGGTGGCAAGCTGCTTCCGTGGAGCCTTGCCTCCAGTGGACTTGCGGGCAGTCTGTTTAGTACGGGCCATCTCGACGACGAAATAGTAAATACGGGCGGCCTGGCAGGCGGGCGGGCTTATATACAGACATTCTCCACCTCAGTGGCCACCTCATTGGCCACGAGTGCCGCATGCGTCATCCGCAAGCTACGCCCCACCTCCAAGAGGGAGGGACGGCCTTGGATGAACGATACTACCGCTGCGTCCACAGCACGCCACCTACTCCCACCAAACCGTGGGCAGACACTCTCTCTCCCTCACCATGAACGGATACGAGTTTGTTAACGTGGCGCGGATACGTCCGGACACGCCGACCTGCCCCAAGAAACTAAACCTCCTAGTTCTCCAGAAGTTTTTCGAAGCTAATAGGATCGTGGGGGTCACCAAGGTAGAACGCCTAAAGCTCCATGGTGACATCAAGATCACCTTCGCCGAGATGGGCATGCCCTCTCAACTCGCGGAGATCCCAGACATCAACGGCATTCCTTTTAAAATGTTTGCCTTCATGTGGGACAACTTGAAGCTGGGTGTAATCTCCCACGCCGAAATTGCCCACATGGACAAAGCAGAGCTGAGTGAGCTCCTCAAGGAGCAGCAGCTCCAAGTTGTGAAGAAGCTGTCCGACACCACTGCCCTCATCGGACACCACTCCACCCTACCCAAGGAAGCTCAACTGGCGTGGGTAACTATGCCAGTCAAGCCCTACTGCAGACCGAAACGGTGTTACAAATGCCAGCCCTATGGACACACTGTAAACAAGTGTGAGGCGCAGGAAGACACCTGCTCCATGTGTGGCAGCCCTGGACACCGCTACACGGCCTGCCCCAACACAGAGAAAAAATGCGTTGCCTGTGGTGGCCCACACTCCTCCGCCGACCGGACCTGCCCCAGATGGAAGGAGGAATGCAGGGTAGCCAAGGCTCGTCTTGAAAAAAAACTGAGCTACAAAGAGGCCCTCCTTGCTGTACGCTCCCAAGAAAAGAAAAAACCAGCAGTAAAGAAAAACCAACAAAAGAAAACTCAACAGAAGCAGCCCACCACACAGAACCAAGAACACCACGTGGCCCGTGGTGCTGAAGCCCACGCGGCCAGTGGTGCTGAAGCCCACGTGGTCAACCTCTCCCTCTCTGAATTCTTCCACACCTATGAGGACTTAAAATACGAGGAAGACGAACAAGAAGACCCAAACACAAACGAATGGACAATTCAAGAGAGCAAGAAGAGAAGGAGAGAGAGAAGAAAATCGACATCAAGCTAAGGAGACCAAGACATCCCCTCCACACAAGAAACCAAAACACAATCAAGCCGACCAAGCACTGAACATCCATTGCCCAACCCAACACGCACCTGACGCCTGACCTGACGCTTGACCTGACGCTTGACCTGACGCTAGCCTGGCCTTGTCTTGTCGCCTCCCTGCCGCGTCCAGCCGGGTTGTTGCTGCTGCCCCCATCTTATAATCCCTCACGCAAGCGGTGTTTAGCCACTGCATCTGTTCTCTCCTCCTAATATTCACTTCAATCCTCCCTTTATTCTTCTCCTGAACCTCCTTCCCCCCTGTCACTAGCATTTTTCGATTCGATTCGGCGAAGCCACACCAGGACCACCTGTAGTAGCAACCACAACAACATGACTGGACGAGGCAAAGGCGGCAAGGGACTTGGAAAGGGGGGCGCCAAGCGTCATCGTAAGGTGCTTCGTGACAACATCCAGGGTATCACCAAGCCCGCCATTCGTCGTCTAGCTCGGCGTGGAGGTGTTAAACGTATATCCGGCCTCATCTACGAGGAGACCCGCGGCGTCCTCAAGGTGTTTCTGGAGAACGTCATCCGTGACGCCGTCACCTACACCGAGCACGCAAAAAGGAAGACCGTCACCGCCATGGATGTGGTGTATGCCCTGAAACGGCAGGGCCGCACCCTTTATGGTTTTGGTGGTTAATCAACCTGATGGACGGGCGCACACCACCACCACCACCACCACCACGACAAACAAATATACGGACCTAATTTTAGGTCCACATTTAAATCGCTAAAGAGTTGGTTAGACACTGAGTAAATCGTTGAAAATATATCCAATAACATGATCCTCTCTAATTCTGGACTTGTGGTATGAGTATAGGTTGTGCGTGAACGTGTTGGAACCACTTCCTAGTAATTGGCAGGCAGTCAGTCAGTCAGTCAGTCAACATTCACCTAACCTCCAGGTACCTCACCTAACTTCCTGTAGCGTCACCGAACCTCACGAAATGTAACCCAATGTAGTTTATAATCTATCCTAACATGACATAACATAACCACGCACTATATTACTTCGGTAAGAGTAATGAGTTTTAATACACAAAGTTGCAGTTATCATTCATTCATACATACATACATACATACATACATACATACATACATACATACATAACATACTAGTGGCAGGGGGGGATTGAAGTGAATTTTAGGAGGATAGAATAGGTGCAGTGGCTAAACAGCGCTTGCGTGAGGGACTTTAAGCAGCAACTCGCCTGGATGCGGCAGGATAGAGTCAGGTCAAGCGTCCGGTGCATGTTGGGTTCCGCCATGGTTTCTCAGTGTTTGGTCGGCTTGATTGTGTGTGTTGTTTTCTTGTTTGGAGGAAATGTCTTGGTATTCTTCTTCTTAGCTTGAAGTTGATTTTCTTCTAACTCTTCTCCTCTTGTTGTTCGTCTTCCTCGTGTCTGCTATCATTCTTTAAAGACTCTCTATATGTATGTAGGTATGAGTGAGTAACAGTTGCCGGTTACAGTGATACTTCATATTCGCTGGTGTTGTACTGTATGGCTTCGGTATTTCTTAATATACAAACAGCACCGTTAGTGGATTGAGGTATTTAAAAACCAGCCTGCATTACTTATATATAGAAATAAATAATGTGGCTTGGACAATAATGACGACTACTCTCTCCTACCTTCCCCAAACAAGGGCTTTTCGAAAGTATACATTGGACACAAATGACTTAGTACATCATAAATTGGTGGTTTAACAAAAGCCCTCATTAGAGAAAGGTGAAGGAGCACACAGTGAACATACAGATTAATGTTTGCATGCGTAGATCATGTAAGGTGAGATGTTGAACACCAGACACGTAGTGTAGTAACTCCCTCACAGATGGCGTTATGAGGGGCCTGATGATGTAGCAGTTACCTCACAGATGGTGTTATGAGGAAATTCACATGATGATGCTGTAGCAAAACATTCACTACGTGTTGTCGTAGCATCTTGGGGACACCACGTGGTCGACATGACTCACTCATTCAAGTGGGTGAGGTGTGGTCCCAGGCCTCTCTATCGTGGAGTCTCAGGGGAAGTATAACTGGGTACCTGGGACCTCACTGTGTGAAGGTGGTTAGCTAGCTTGGGTAAGACTCAACTGCCGAGTTGTGTTTCACTGAGTTAAGCACTGTTCACCACTATTCATCACTGGTTCCATTCCTTGGCCAAATGAGATAGTACCTTATGGCAAGAACTTGTTGATAGTCCGCTGGGGAGGAGGGTTCAGGGGAGTGAGTTGGTATGGGCCAACATATAAATAATAATAATAATAATAATAATAATTAACGGTTTATTGAAAGAGCTTGGCAGCCAGAAGACTGAAAATATACAGTTACATATTTGGGGAATGGGTTACGAATTACAAATAATATACAAGTAACATGAGTGACACAAATAAGACATATAATAACTAGCTGGGGAAAAGCTCAAACTACAGTTCATTTCAACATAGTGACAGTGCAAGGAGTAGTGTTTACTGGGAGTGAGTACACTGATTTATTACAAGTTATCGATAATTTTTACAATGGTTGGGACTGGGCTGTTCTTATAGCGATCAGTTCGTGCACGTATGGGCTGGGCTGGATGCGGTTGTGGTGTCGAAGAGCAATTCTCGGACTAGGGATCTCAGGTGGTAGTAGGAGCCGGTGTCGGGGATGGTGTAGAAGCTTCTTACCAAATTTGCAGATGAGGTCGTGGTGATGGTCAGTGAGAGTCTAAAGGGTCAGTGTGTTGAGCGCTTCTTGATATGTGGAGTAGGAAGGGTAGAGAATAATCTTGCATGGCCTCTTTTGCACTTTTTCGAGGTGTTTACGTTGTGTGGCATTTAGGGAGGAAGACCAGGTGGAGGAGGCATAGGTGAGCTTGGGAAGTATGAATGTTGTGTAAACACTGAGGAGCTCGTGTGCAGGACCACCGAGGGACTTGAGTCGGCGGAGGAGGTGGAGACGGAAACTGGAGGATTTGATAACTTCACTGACGTGTGGTTTCTAATTTAGTTTGTTGTCTATATGTATGTGTGTGTGTGTGTGTGTGTGTGTGTGTGTGTGTGTGTGTGTGTATACTACTGTACTTTTTAGATCCTCCTACGCAACCTAACCTATTATAGTTAAGTATAGTAGGCTATACACTATTTTGTTAGTATGTGTTATAAAATGAAATTGCATGTTATTATTATTAATATTATTATTATTATTATTATTAGTAGTAGTAGTAGTAGTATTATTATTATTATTATTGTTATTATTATTACATGCTAATATAATACTAAGTTGCCCGCCAGATTTCCTCAGAGATGGGAGGAGCACATTGGCGGCGGTGTTGTTTATACTCCGCCCGATTACTGATTCCTATTCACCGAGCCAGAGCTGGCGGGCGGCGTGTTATGTGCCACGTTTTGTTTCCCATTGGGCGTACCGCTCAGCTGGGGAGTAGGAGATTTCATAAAAAGAAAGTTTGAGTGGAGAGCACACCTTTTCCTTCACATACAGTTATCTTAGACCATCTACTAGTATAATAGTTTGCACAAAAATACTCTACACTCTTTCTAGGTTGTTGCTATTTTTTTTTTTTTTTTTTTGACTTCTCATCAGATTGTGCATTCAACTAATATACACTATTAGTGTGTTTATTATTATGTTTTATAGTATTATTTCGTATAATACTGGGTAACACAATTAGAGTCACTAGTATAGTATATTATTGGGGTTTATAGCAGTTTGTGGTCTAATAGTATCATGCTTTATGAGTGGTGTTCTATGTAGTGATGATTAGGCAATAAAATATGCTTTGGGGGTTTATAGCAGTTTTTGTGGTCTACTAGTATCATGCTTTATGGGTGGTGTTCTATGTAGTGATGATTAGGCCATAAAATATGCTTTTGGTTTATTGCTAACAAAATATACTTTGCTCTACCGCTGTAGTGCAAAACATGGTGAAACTTACATACACCGTTAATAAAGTATTGATGGAAGAAGAAGAAGAAGAAGAAGAAGAAGAAGAAGAAGAAGAAGAAGAAGAAGAAGAAGAAGAAGAAGAAGAAGAAGAAGAAGAAGAAGAAGAAGAAGAAGAAGAAGAAGAAGAAGAAGAAGAAGAAGAAGAAGAAGAAGAAGAAGAAGAAGAAGAAGAAGAAGAAGAAGAAGAAGAATAAGAAGAAGAAGAAGAAGAAGAAGAAGAAGAAGAATAAGAGGAAGAATTGTGGAGGGAATGAACAGTGAGACAATGTAAAGCCTCCGGGATGGCGGCAGCGTTTCTGTTATTAATATATAATAAGACAATAGGAAAATATGTTGTTGTCTCTACCTGTATTATTACCTTTGCGATAGCATGGTTCAATTTTGGGAGGACATAGGAAGGAGCAGGAGGTTAGGAAGGAGCAGGAGGTTAGGAAGGGATTTGTAGTGGGAGAGATAGTGTCTGTGATCCTCGGGTCACCACTCCTCGGATTGTGTCAGTTCAAGTTTAGAAGCTCCAACAACTTTCCCTGAATACGAATTGGCAACCTTTCGATTTACAACAGGTACCTACTTACTGCTACAGTAGGTAGGTGAACAGGGACCAAGGGGGCTAGGAAGAGTGTCCAAACAACTTGCTCCTGCCTGCCTGTGTGATGTAGTCGTGGCCAGAATTAGGTTAGGATACAGACACATCTGGCTAGTTAGTAACGCTGTACCCATACCGGAACACTCAGCATGTAAACTTGGTGATACACCTTTAAAGCACTACTATATTATTGAATGGGACACTGTCAAAGACTTCAGGCCACCTCACTTATTGTATCTTGAACTATGTCATTACTTCATTGAGGACATTACATTCTTGCTCTTTATCCCAAATTGGCTAGCCCACACTGGTAAATGTGTACTGTACTGTCAATGAATCTGATGTATTTCTTTGTGTATGAACCTGACTGAAAATAAGGTCGCCTCCCTGGCTGCTGCTGCTGCTAAAGCTGCTTCTGCTTCTGCTTCTGCGCCCTTCTAAGTCCCGTTTAAGTCCCCCACCCCAGGCCCCCACAACCGCCCTTCACATCTACACCATTCTAAAACAATTTCACTCAATTCCCACAATACTATGCTAATTACACGTAAAATAGAGTGTTATCCTGCAAAACGTTGATGTCGTATATTTCTCTCTTTAAGTGATATCCTGTGGCTCCGAAAGGAGCCTGTTTGGTTAGGTTGTCTTGTGTGAACGAACCTTGGGTTCTTATTTCTTCTCTGTCTTCTTGGGGAGGAGCACAGCTTGGATGTTAGGAAGGACACCCCCTTGGGCAATGGTGACTCCAGACAGGAGCTTGTTCAGCTCCTCGTCATTGCGAATGGCAAGCTGAAGATGACGGGGGATAATGCGGGTCTTCTTGTTGTCGCGGGCGGCGTTACCGGCCAGCTCGAGCACTTCTGCTGCCAGGTACTCCATGACGGCTGCAAGGTACACAGGGGCACCTGCACCAACACGCTCAGCATAGTTGCCTTTACGCAAGAGACGGTGGATCCTACCCACGGGGAACTGGAGTCCGGCCCTGCTAGAACGGGACTTTGACTTGCCCTTCACCTTGCCTCCCTTGCCGCGTCCTGACATGTTGCTGCTGCTGCTTTTCGCGATAGGAGTTAAATTTCCGCCCGCCACCTTGGTCTTTTATACCAAGCTCAGGATCAGGCCAGGTGGCCGTCTCGCGGACCCAACCAATGTAAGAGAGCCGTAGCTGCAGCCAGTCTGATCCTGAGCGGCCCGCTCGGTATATAAGGAAAAGTTAGTCGGGCCAGTTTTCAATTCTCTCGCTCCGCGCCACGAGTAACTGTGCCGCCATGCCTCCCAAAACTTCCGGAACGGCTGCCAAGAAGGCTGGAAAGGCTGAAAGGCCATTGCCAAAGGGTGACAAAGAAGAAGAAGCGCCAGGGAGGAAGAAGGCTACAGCATCTACATCTACAAGGTACTAGTAAGTGCACCCCACGACACAGGGTCTCCTCCAAAAGCTATGTCCATCATGAACTCTTTTCGTGAACGACATCCTTGAGCGCATAAAGCTGGGCTTCCCGCCTGGCGCACTACAATAAACGCTCCACCATTACAAGTCGGGAAATCCAGACAGCTGTCCGACTCTTGCTGCCCGGTGAACTGGCCAAGCATGCCGTGTCTGAGGGCACCAAGGCTGTCACCAAGTACACCTCTTCCAAGTAAGAGGTTACTTGTGCACAACAAACACGCCATCCCACTACTACAACTTAATCGGCTCCATCGGAGCCACAGTTACATGTTAAAGAGACAGTTACCGACAGTGATATATTGAGAGGGAAATAAAAAAAATAAAAGTATAATAATCTGCATTCTCTATTGGCGTAGAAACAGGACTAAATCGAAACATAATAAATAAATAAATAAATTCTGCGTGGAGTACTTTTACACCCACTGCAAAGTGACATACATGGAGTGTGTTTGGGCTTCATTTCTTGTTTGCAGCACGCCTATTTCATGTAAACAATTTATTTTATTTTATTTTATTTTATCTTAGTTATTTATTTATTTATTTATTTATTGTTTATATCTTTATTTGTTACTAGCTCTTGTTTGTTGCACCCACCTCCCGAATTGATGACCTACTATACATTCGTGCCTGCACGACTGTTACCAACTTACCGTTAGGCGATTTGGGTAACCGAAATTAACGCTCTCCTACCACCAACCATTTCGATTGTCATGAAAATTATCTGCAGAACAGTTCTTTGGCCCTGAGAAGGGCCGAGTTATAGATGTCTGGTAGGTTTTGTTGTGCTTTTTGTTTGTCCCCAAGGAAGAGGACTTAAGCACGCTCTCCGCGGATGCGCCGGGCCAGCTGGATGTCCTTGGGCATGATGGTAACGCGCTTGGCGTGAATGGCACACAGGTTGGTGTCCTCGAAAAGACCCACCAGGTAAGCCTCAGAGGCTTCCTGCAGAGCCATGACGGCAGACGACTGGAAGCGCAGGTCAGTCTTGAAATCCTGGGCGATCTCACGCACCCGGCGCTGGAAGGGCAGCTTCCTGATGAGTAGCTCTGTGCTCTTCTGGTAACGACGGATCTCACGAAGGGCGACGGTTCCGGGCCTGTAACGATGGGGCTTCTTGACACCACCGGTGGCTGGGGCGGACTTGCGAGCTGCCTTGGTGGCAAGCTGCTTCCGTGGAGCCTTGCCTCCAGTGGACTTGCGGGCAGTCTGTTTAGTACGGGCCATCTCGACGACAAAATAGTAAATACGGGCGGCCTGGTTGTTTGTTGTTGTTGTATAGATTGTCGGACCGTAGTCCGACACGGGCCTTTGCCTATAGGCGGCCCGTTTGGTGGTTCCGGCTGGAGCTCCAGGAGCAGCCAGACCGGATTGGGATGGAGGTGGTCCCACCTGCAGATTGGAGGGATACTGCAGGTTGCAAGTGTGAGCGGACCCCCGATCAGTGGACGCTTACCACCGGCCCCCACTCTTGGACGTGGTCAGCCTCGGAGTGGCGCGCCCCCCGAACTGGGGTCCGCACTTGCTGGGAGAGGATGCTTTCTAAGCTATCTGGGTGGTGGGTGTCGTGTGATGACCCGGAGTAGGTGGTGAATGTGGTCTGTATGGGCCTTTCGGGTTAGAGTGGCCGCTGGTGTTGTGTGTGTTTCTTGGGAGATTTGAGTTCTGTCTCGGAGGCTTTGTGTGACCTCGCAATCGAGGAGATAGTGTTCAAGTGGGTTGGCTGCTGGCTCCTGACAGTAGGTGCATTCCGTGACGTCATTTCCGATCATCTGCCAGGAGCACTTGTACCCTAGTCGTAGTCGGTGAAGGCTGACTTGGGTTTGTCTTGGAGTTTTCTTGTCTGCGAAAGGTGGTTTCCCTTTTGTGGCCGCCAGGTACCATTTGGCTGATTGGGAACCAGCGTTGAGTGCATGAAGGAAGCTCTTTTTGATGTGGAGCTTGGTAGTCTTTCTGAGGTGATTTTTGATCTGTTGCACACTTGCTGGAACTTGGATGTGTACGCTACTGGAACGTGTAGCTGCCTTGGCTGCTTCGTCTGCCACGTCGTTTCCTCCGATCCCTACATGACTGGGAGTCCAGTGTAAGACGACTGGTCGGCTTTGGCTTTGAAATTCCTGTAGCTGCGCGAGGATCGAGGTGATGATGTGGACGTTGTCTCTTGGTTGACTGTGTTGCAGCGCTTGCATGGCCGATTTCGAGTCCGTGTGAATTATGACGGACTTGTTGTGTTGTGTTGCAGCGTGTTGTAGGGCCTTTGAGATTGCTACCAGTTCTGTTTGTAGGGTGGAGCAGTCGTTGGAAAGTCTCCATTTGAGGGTCTGACCTTGGGTGTAGAAAGCCGCTCCGGATCTGTGATGTTTTGGGTCCACCGAGCCGTCTGTGAAGTATGATGCTGCATCAGCCGGTGTCTCGGTG
Organism: Homarus americanus; assembly: GCF_018991925.1. NCBI lineage: Eukaryota > Metazoa > Arthropoda > Malacostraca > Decapoda > Nephropidae > Homarus > Homarus americanus. Next base: position 18,444 of record NW_024745739.1, read on the forward strand.
GCTATGGCTTGGAGAGATATTTTTTTGAGGTCCTCCTTCTGGAGGTTGGCTTTACTGTCGCCGAGGTCGGTGAATTTGAGTGTGGCTGGTGGAGGGCTCCATGGTGGAGGAACAGTGTAACCATTATCTCGTGTGTCTTGGTTGTTCTTGACGAGTGTTTCTGCTTGCAGGTGTCGGATGACCTCGCTTGCCTCGTGCGACCAGGTGGCCCCTCGCACTCTGTGGTCGAGGTGGAGGGAGGCACTGATTCGAATCTTGGCAACTGTGGGCTTGTCTGCTCTGCAGATTTTG
>NW_024745740.1:0-5210 GCF_018991925.1 Homarus americanus
AACACCTGTGCCTCATTTCCCTAACTGTGTCTCACTTTACGTGTCTTTGCCTGAAGAAGATTATAGGTGACAGGTGCCAGAGATATCATAATGACAGTGTTACCAAAAGAAATTCGAGGCATCTTTTGACAGTGTTGCAGAAGTATATCATAATGACAGTGTTACCAAGTGCTATCATAATGTGGTGACACAGAAGTATATCATAATGACAGTGTTGCAAAAGAAATTACAGTACATCACACGACGAGTGTTACCAGAAGTATATCATAATGACAGTGTTACCAAAAGTACAGTACATCTTTTGACAGTGTTGAAGTATATCATAATGACAGTGTTGCAAAAGAAGTACAGTACATCTTTTTGACAAGTATTGCCAGAGTATATATAATATTGATGTTACCAGAGTATATGTAATGAGCAGTGTTGCAAAAGTACAGTACATCTTTTGACAGTGTTACGAAGTATATCACTTTAATGACGAGTGTTACCAGAAGTATATCATAATGACAGTGTTACCAGGAAATTATATCATAATGACAGTGTTGCAGAAGTATATCATAATGACAGTGTTACAGAGTATATGCCAGCTGACAGTGTTACCCAGAAGTATGTATCGCAGCCTGACAGTGTTGCAAAAAGAAGTACAGTACATCTTTTTGACAGTATGTTGTTGCAAGTATATCATAATGACAGTGTTACCAGAAGTATATCATAATGACAGTGTTACCAGAAGTATATGTAATGACAGTGTTACCAAAAGAAGTACAGTACATCTTTTTGACAGTGTTACCAGAAGTATATGTAATGACAGTGTTACCAAAAGAAGTACAGTACATCTTTTTGACAGTGTTACCAGAAGTATATCATAATGACAGTGTTACCAGAAGTATATGTAATGACAGTGTTACCAGAAGAAGTACAGTACATCTTTTTGACAGTGTTACCAGAAGTATATCATAATGACAGTGTTACCAGAAGTATATGTAATGACAGTGTTACCAGAAGAAGTACAGTACATCTTTTTGACAGTGTTACCAGAAGTATATCATAATGACAGTGTTACCAGAAGTATATGTAATGACAGTGTTACCAAAAGAAGTACAGTACATCTTTTTGACAGTGTTACCAGAAGTATATCATAATGACAGTGTTACCAAAAGAAGTACAGTACATCTTTATTATCCTCGGGGTGGGTGACAAACGTTCACACACAGGCATTAAGAGTTTTCAAGAAGCAGGTTTTCAATAGTTGCATCTCGTGAGTCATGTATGTAATGTATTGCCCTTTACTGAGAACTACCGAGCCTCTAATTGCTGCCTGTTTGCCTTTGTGAGTCTGATACAGTACTGCATATACCAAGACGTGAGCGACCAATGTTTCCTTTTAGTTTCAATGTTTCTTTTCAAACATAACAGACAGGCAGTAAACCTTTTCAAGAACGTATCCTCAGTGTGTGTGTTGTGTTGAGTTGTGTTGTGTTGAGTTGTCTTGTGCTGTGTTGTATCGTGTTGTGTTATGTTGTGCTGTGTTGTATTATATGTTGTGTTGAGTTGTGTTGTTATGTTGTGTTGTGTTGTATTATGTGTTGTGTTGAGTTGTGTTGTTATGTTGTGTTGTGTTGTATTATGTGTTGTGTTGAGTTGTGTTGTTGTGTTGTGTTGTATCGTGTTGTGTTGAGTTGTGTTGTGTTGTCTTATGTGTTGTGTTGAGTTGTGTTGTTATGTTGTGTTGTGTTGTATTGGCGTGGTTATTGTGTTGAGTTGTGTTGTGTTGTTATGTTGTGCTGTGTTGTATTATGTGTTGTGATGTGTTGTGTTGTGTGTCGCCTGTGTGTTGTAATATGCGTCGCCAGCCGTCTTGTGCTGTACATCGTGTTGTGTTGTCTTATGTGTTGTGTTGAGTTGTGTTGTTATGTTGTGTTGTGTTGTATTATGTGTTGTGTTGAGTTGTGTTGTGTTGTTATGTTGTGCTGTGTTGTATTATGTGTTGTGATGTGTTGTGTTGTGTGTCGTTTTGTGTGTTGTATTATGTGTCGTGTTGTGTCGTCTTGTGCTGTGTTGTATCGTGTTGTGTTGTCTTATGTGTTGTGTTGAGTTGTGTTGTTATGTTGTGTTGTGTTGTATTATGTGTTGTGTTGTTGTGCTTGCATTGCTATTATATTATGTTGTGCTGTGTTGTATTATGTGTCGTCTTGTGCTGTGTTGAGTTGTGTTGTTATGTTGTGCTGTGTTGTATTATGTGTTGTGTTGAGTTGTGTTGTTATGTTGTGTTGTGTTGTATTATGTGCTGTGTTGAGTTGTGTTATGTTGTGTTGTGTTGTATTATGTGTTGTGTTTGTTGTGTTGTTATGTTGTGCTGTGTTGTATTATGTGCTGTGTTGAGTTGTGTTGTTATGTTGTGTTGTGTTGTATTAGTTGTTGTGTTGAGTTGTGTTGTTATGCGTTGTGCTGTGTTGTATTATGTGTTGTGTTGAGCTGCTGCTTGGTGTTGTGCTGTGTTGTATTATGTGTTGTGCTGAGTTGTGTTGTTATGTTGTGTTGTGCTGTATTATGTGTTGTGTTGAGTTGTGCTGTTATGTTGTGCCGTGCTGTTATGTTGTGTTGTGTTGTATTATGTGTTGTGTTGAGTTGTGTTGTTATGTTGTAGTTGTGTTGTATTATGGTGTTGTGTTGAGTTGTGCCGTTATGTTGTAAGTTGTGTTGTATTATGTGTTGTGTTGAGTTGTGTTGTTGTGTTGTGTTGTATGTGTTGTGTTGAGTTGTGTTGTTAAGTGTTGTGTTGTGTTGTATTATGTGTTGTGTTGAGTTGTGTTGTTGTGTTGTGTTGTGTTGTATTATGTGCTATGTTGAGTTGTGTTGTATTATGTGTTGTGTTGAGTTGTGTTGTTATGTTGTGTTGTGTTGTATTATGTGTTGTGTTGAGTTGTGTTGTTATGTTGTGCTGTGTTGTTATGTTGTGTTGTGTTGTATTATGTGTTGTGTTGTTGTGTTGTTATGTTGTGTTGTGTTGTATTATGTGTTGTGTTGAGTTGTGTTGTGTTGTGTTGTATTATGTGTTGTGTTGTGTTGTTGTGTTGTATTCGCCCACCTGTTGTATTTATAAACGTGTATTGTGGAGCGTCTTCAAGGAATTGTTACACTTCAACCTTATTTATGGTTATAAAGTGTGATTATTAATTTATAAAGGTATTGTCAGAGTTAATGGACTATCTCTCAATACCTCTCTCAATACCTCTCTCACTACCTCTCTCAATACCTCCCTCAATTTCTTTCTCATTGTCACTCACTCAATATTTCATTCTCATTCTCTCCTCTCAATATATTTCTTAATCTCAATTTCCCATTCTCTCTCTCTCTCTCTTAATTTATTTTCATTCTCTAACAGATCTGTAAAGGCCACACAAGATGACTAAACCTTTGTGCTGGGTATCTATGTATGTACGTATGTATGTATTTATGTATGTGTGTATGTATGTATATATTTATGCATGTATATATTTATGTATGTATGTATTTTATTTATATATAATTACATGTCTACATTGTTTTGTGTTTTTATTTGTTTGTTTGTTTACATCGTTATATCAGAGGTGTGTAGAGCCTCGGTAAGTCATCACCAGCATATTTTCCCCGTAATGGCGCGGCCAATAATGATGAAACAACCAAATTACTTCCTGGAAACATTGTGATAATAAACGAGGCGAGTGGATACAACGCTCACTACATGTCGTAAAGGTCATTGGTTCGCACCCTGGGCTGGGCTACCTCAGGGTCAGTCAGGTGTTAATTGTGTACCTGACGTTACAGTTACGGCGGTCGAGTTCAGTGTCGGTCTTGTTGCCTCTTTCTGTATCGAAAGTTTTGTCGAGATATAATCCTTTGAGTGAGGAGTGAATGGGGAGGTGGTGAAGGTGTGTGTGACCTACTTGGTGAAAAATACTCATTACTCACGGTCGAACACTATACTTCTGTTGTTATTATTATTATTATTATTATTATTATGATGTTAGTTACGGTACATTAGGTAATACAGCATGAGGGAGATCTAAGTAGATATATAGATAGATAGAGACAAATGTTAAGCGTGTGTTAAGTATTGTGTGACCTGTATGTATATTAAGTAGTGGCCATGTGTTAGAGCAGGTCCCACATGTGCCACAGGTCACTCTCCTCCCACCTGTGTTACCTGTACGTGTACCTGCGTGACTGGTCATTACCCATTATTATACATTACACCACAAACACGTACATACATACATACACTCTTTCTTACATACATACATAATTTTCATGTAGATCCACAATGGAAACGCGAACAAGATAAATCTCGATAAAACCTGCACACAGAAAATGGGAAACACTGGATGACCTTAGCACCTTCATTTGCCTCTTGAATAAAGACTAAAGCTAAGGTGCTCCCCTATTCTGTGTGGTTTATCGACACATACATACATAATAATGGGTGCCCCTCGAGGATGGCCGGCCCTATGACCACCTAGGCGTGAATATGTTAAAGTGTAGAAGCTGTCACCAACACAACAACTACACCCTAAGTCAACGAGCTGCATGACCCAGTGTCAAGGAATAGTCAGAGAAGACCGGACAACTCGCCAGCAGCACTGGCTAACCGTTACCCCGGAACACGATCCGCAAGTCGATTAACATCCAGGTTCCCAATTACTGCTGGGTAGACAGAGGCAAATGGCGTAAAGAAACTTGGCCATAGTTTCACTCTGCCCGGAGATCGAACCCGAGGCGAGGGAGCATGCTGACCATTACACTACATACATACATACATACATACATACAACTACATAATCTCTATAATAACCCGTAAAACCTATTGTCAACAAGTAATATCCATTTTTGGAGGTAAATTTAGAGTTAAAAAACTACCTTACAGTATTATGACAAACACCAACACTGTCTCGCTAGGTTAGGTTAGGTTTGAGATAATTTATGACAGTCATACGGGAGTACCTGATCAAGCTACTGTGATAATTACCCCATAGTCCATAATACAGTGTTACATAATGATCCACACACCTGCTGCACCAACTCTTGATCGACCGACTACAGCAGGAGGCAGGAGGCAGCTGTGAGAGGCGCGGGCAAGTGTGTGCCTCTGCTTGAAGGGTTTAGTCATGCAACTTTTTCAGGCGCTAACAATCAGGTGTGACCCAATAACTTTCAGCCCTTTTAACCCCTTG
>NW_024745741.1:0-16530 GCF_018991925.1 Homarus americanus
ACTAGTTACGTATTGCTAAATTAATAACTTAACTTCTTCAAGTCAACAGAATAATATTCTCTATTTTAAAATAATACTGGTAACAAGTTTATTTTCTTACATTTGTATGATTATAGTGTATTAAGAATTACTGGTAATAACTTCAACAACAATATTCTCATTCTGTAAACAACAAAAATAGTTCAAAACATTTAAATTCGCTTAGTTGAACATTGAAATGCTTATGTACTGTGACAAGCTTTAGATGCCTTTTTCCTGTCCTAGGCGATTTCTACCCTTTGAGTGTACAACCATTTGTGGAAAAAAACTCTTCAACCCTGCTGATGATGCAACAGCTGTAACAATTGCCTAGGAACATCCATTACATTTTCTGTCATATGATTGGCAAAATACTGCTACCAAGCAAGGTGAGAGAGATTTTACAACATCTAATCAGTAAATAGACCTCTTTAAATGGTGCACTTCTTCCATGGAAAGACATTAATGTTGAAAGGAAATGGAAGAGACTCGCACACATACTGTTCTGCAATGTCTCGCTGCTCAGGAGTCAGATGTCTGCCCTGATACCTGGATCTATCACATTAGCTAGAAAATGGCAGGTGTCAATGCTATTTTGATTCTTTTTCAAAAATTATTCATATCCTTCTTATCTGTTAAATACTCCTCAATATCAGTTTTCAGTTTTACCCAGATTTCTGCAGTTAACATCACTTAATAGGGCATGCTCTTCTGGATACAGTACAGATAACACGCAACAGGCTTAGGGTCTCTAAATAGTCTTGTGCAGTTCTTTTAATGCCTTATCATTAACTCTTCCTTTTAATTTTCTTATCAATGTCTTCACTACTTTCTTCGCACACTTTAACAAGGGTCTCCTAGTTCTTTAAATAAGATTCAGTAGAATCTGTCACTGTGTTCCATCGTGTGTCTGATGGCATTACTAGCATTGTTCTCTCCTGCTCTTTCTATACAAAGATCCTGGGATGTGATGATTTCTAAAGTACTTAATGATTTCAGTAATGTGTCCCTAATGTTCTTGATTTGCAGGTCTTGTGAAAGTAAATTTAACTAAGGTAGTGGAGCAAACTAGTTATAATGGATTTATCTTGTCCGAATTCACTTCATTTTTGCCATATTAGCAGCATTATCTGTTACACAGCTTCACTGTGCATCCAAATTTGTTCACACTTTTTGTAGCACATTCAGCTAATTTCAACATGATATTCAGCTATGTGTCTGATTTCAGTCTACAGAGTCAACAAGATAAATACGGTTGTCCGTTAAAAAAGAACATACTAAGTGATAAAATAGAATATTCAATATGTATAGCCTAGTGCCTACAGCCTGTTCACTCTAGCTCTTGCAAAAATGTACAGCCCTTTCTTTATTGACTAATATATAATGCCGGGAGAAGAGTACTGATGTTCTTCTGAATTTCAATAGTATTTATTATCTTAGTTAACAATATATTTCATGTAAATATATACATTAATAATGAGACCTTATGATATGATCAAAAGTTTCAAACTGAGAACAGACTATAGTACAGCACATAATTATGTAACCAAATAATGTTATTAGCCTGCTGCATTGCATACTTTTCAATCATGTAGAATAAAAAAGAATAGCGTTATCAGTAAAAAATATTGATGTAAATCATGATTTTTACTTATCTTAAATCGATTTAAACCATGTGATTTAAATCATAACAACCTAGGCCTATTGGCAATATCAAATGCAGCTTAGGTCAAGAAATGTGGTGTATCTGTGCCTTTCATCACCATGCACAGTTAGGAATGGTGATGCAATTATGTACACCTTTCATGTAAGTGAAGCTTATTTATGTTAGGAGACATGTGTTCTCTGATTCTATATAAAGAGTCTGCCAAAACCATCCTCTCAAAGGTTTTATACAGGCAGCTGGTTAGTGATATGGGACGAGCATCAGCTGTCCTTGTTTCGGTATTGGCACAACAATACTGCTGGTCCATGATGTGGGTAGTTGGCCTCGGCATGACTCATATTGTACAATACCAACAAATGGATCTGCCCGGCACACGTCTTAGTAGTCTAACGATGTTGTAGGTGACTCCGTCCTCCAAGGGAAGTAGACCTACCCTGGCGAGGGGGGGCCAAGCTCCAACTCAGATATATGGAACATCACACTCATCGTGCTGTTTGCCCGGTATAAAGTTAATAAGATTATCTCTCTACAGATTTCGCATCAAGGAGTCCCTGAGTCCTAGCTGGTAACATGTCATATAGACACATGAGCCCACTTTGTTATTAGCTCATTCGACTTTTGCAGAGGGTTTGATGGGACACGTGTCTACTGTTTTTACCTCTGATTATGTTCATGTCTTTCCAGGTTTTGCTGAGGGATGTGTGTTGGTTCAGGCTGTTGCACATATGTCTCCATGCATTTTGTCTGAGTTCGTTTACACGCCCCTGGGAAGTTTGATACAATTGTAACATTTGAGGTGTTCTAATTTGTTTGTAACCCTTACCCACCCTCCTGACCCTAGCCCTGAGTTTTTCAGCTCAGGGTCATTATAGCACTGCTGCTGCCTGTTCCTATTATGCTGACCACGTTTTCACATTTTTGGTGACATTGTTGTAGCTATGTATAAGTCCTATCTATCAGATCGTCATGGAAACTTTGTAGTTGTCAGGTTTGTAGTCCTTGTACCAGTCATGGATGAAGTCTATGAACAGGTTTTCATGTTCTTGCTTGATATTTGAGCGATAGGGTTAGGTAAATGGGACTGCCCAGTATGGCCCGCTGTAGTTTCCTCCATTCTTATGTTTTTACGTAATGTTCAAACCCATGACTTGACTGCCTCAACATTTTTTCCATGCAGCAACTATGTGTAGATATGAGATGCAACACGCTGATACACTCTAGAAAAGAATTTCTCTCTATTTTGGAAAGGGGTGCTTATGAAACTTTCATGTAGGGGTGGGTGGTGGGGTGGTTTGTGGGTTACTTTAGGTTGAGGTGCAAATATTCACTTGGAGCTAAAGTGTGTATGTGTGTGTGTGTGTGTGTGTGTGTGTGTGTGTGTGTGTGTGTGTGTGTGTGTGTAAGAGAGAGTTTTTCAGTCGTAGCTATCATGTATGTCACCACACTACTGCAGACTGGAACTGGAGGCAAGAGGATGAGGATGACCTGACCACTACCACCACCCCAACCACCACTACCACTACCCCAACCACCACTACTACCACTACCCCAACTACCACTACTACCACTCACCCCAACCACCACTACTACTACTAACCCCAACCACCACTACCACCACCACCACTCACCCCCAACCACCCACTACCACCAACCCCAACCACCACTACTACCATTACTCCCAACCACCACTACCACCACCCCAAACACCAATACTACCACCACCCAACCACCACTCACTACCACTAACTCCAAACCACCACTACCACCATTACCACCAATTCCAACCACCACTACTACCACTAACCCCAACCACCACCACTACCAACACCCCAACCACCACTACCACTACCCCAAACACCAATACTACACTACTCACTCCAACCACCACTACTACTACACCCCAACCAATAATTACTACCACCCCAACCACCACTACCACCATCACCACTACCCCAACCACCACCCTACCACTACCCCAACCACCCACTACTACCACTAATCCCAAACCACCACTACCACTCACCCCCAAACACCAATACTACCACTCAATCCCAACCACCACTACTACCACTACCCCCAACCACCACTCTACCACTACTCCAACTACTCACTACTACCACCACCCCAACCACCACTCACTCACCACTACCCCAACCAGCACCACCACCATCACCACTACCCCAACCACCACCACCCCAACCACCACTACCACCACCCCACCCACCACCACGACCACCACCCCAACCACCACCACCACCACCCCAAACACCACCACACAATACTACCACACTCATCCCCAACCACCACCACTACCACTACCCCCAACCACACTACTACTACCACTAATCTAAACCACCACTCAACAACCACACCACTACTTCACTATCCAAACACCAATACTACCACTACCCCAACCACCACTACTACCACTTACCACCACCCCAAATCCACCACCACTTACCACTAATCCCAACCACCACTACTACCACTACCCTGACCACCACTCCACCATCACCACACTAACCCAAACCACTACCACTAATCCCCAACCACCACTACTACCACCACCAACCAACCACCACCACCACCATCACCACCATCCCCAACCCCAACCACCACCAATTACCATTAACACACTCACATTCACTCCCAACCATTCATTACCACTCACCCCAACAACCAATACTACCACTCCAAACCAACTAACTACTACCACTACCCCAACCAATACCTACTACTATTACCACTAACCCAACACCAACCACTCAATCCCCAACCACCACTATTACAACACCACCTAAACCACCACCACCATTACCACCACCCCAACCACCACCCACCCCAACCACCACTACTACCACTTACCACTCCAACCACCACTCAACACCAATTCCACACCACCACACTACCATTACCCCAACCACCACCACCACCACATCACCATCAATCTCTAACCACCACTACCACCACCCCAACCAATACTACCACCAATCCCTAACCACCACTCACTACCATTCAATTCTAAACCAACCACTCACTAATTATTACTACTACCCCAACCACTCACCACCACTCCCAACCACCCCACATTAACTACCCCAAACCACCACTACCACCACTCAAACCCAACCACTCACTACCATTACCACTAATTCCCAACCACCACTACCAATTCCCCCAACCAACCACTACCACCATTACCACCAATCCCAACCACCACTACCACCATCACCACTTCACCCCAACCACCACTACCACCATTACCATACTCACCCCAACCACCATTACCACCCAACCAACCAATTCACACTACCACCTACCCCAACCACCACTACTACCACTACCCCAACCACCACTACTACCCACTCAATCCCCAACCACCACTACCACTACACCACTACTACTTCCAACCACATACCACCACCCCAACCAACAACTACTACCATTACCACTACACCCCAACCACCACTACCACTACCCCAACCACCGCCACTACCATTACCACTACCCAACCACCACTACCACCATCACCATCACCCTAACCACCACTACCACATACCCCAAACCACCAATACTACCACTACCCTAACCACCAACCCACTACCATTCAACCCCAACCAATCCACTACTACCATTACCACCACCCCAACCACCACTACCACCACCCCAACCACCACCATTACCAATACCCCCAACCACCACTACTACCACATCCCCAACCACCACCACAACCATTACCTACTACACCAACCACCAATTCAAAACCCCCCAACCACCACTACATACCATTACCACCACCCCAAACCACCACCACCACCCACATCACCACTACAACCCAACCCACCACCACCACCAATACCACTAACCCCAACCACCAATACCACCACCCAAACCAACCAATACCTACCAATCCCAAACCACCACCACCACCATACCCCAAACCCACCACTCACTACCACTAACCCCAACCACCACCTTCCATTACCACCACCCAACCACTACCACCACCCCAACCACCACCACTCACCACCACCCCAACCCCACTACCACCACCACCCCAACCAACTATTCACCACTGAATCAATCACTAACCATTACCACTACCATCCTAAACTAATCACAATCCTCCAACCACCGCTACTACCATTACCACCACCCCAACCACCACTACCATCCACCACTAACTAACCACCACCACCACCACTCCAAATCCCCATACCACTCACCCCAACCACCACTACTACCACTACCCCAAACCACCACCACTCATTACCACTACACTCCCCAACCCACCACCACCACCCCAACCAACCACCACTAATTACTACCCCAACCACCACTCACTACCACTACCCCAACCACCACTACTACCATTACTAACCTACCCCAACCACCACTACCACTACCCCAAACCACCACTACTACCATTACCACTACCCCAACCACCACTAAACCACCATCACCACCACCCCCAACCACCACTACTACCACTACCACCACCACTACCCCAACCACCACTACTACCACTACCACCACCACTACCACCACCACAACCACCACTACTACCACTATTACCACTAACATCATCACAACTACTACTACCACCACCAAACACCACCATTACCAGTACTACTAGAACTTTTTTTATTAATAACGTGGCCTCCAGCCTCCCCCAATTGCCACACCTTCGCCGCCATTTTATTACCTTAAAATTAAATATCCTAATGCATAAGTAGCTATCCTAGCTGTGTTGAGTTAGTTGAGCCTCAGATCTATGCGACATTCAGTGACTGTTGCCTCATAGTCAATATCTGCAACTGTTGTTGGCTTTGGGGCCGATGCTCTCGTTCCCCTTAGACACAACAATGCAGACCTGAACAGAGAGAAGGACAGTCGACATGTCAACCAGGCTGTAACATAACTTCTGGGCTGCTGCTTCTGTTCGGAGATCACCTCCGCGAGTCTGGCGTAGAAGCATCTTGCACTTGGTCCCATCCCACCAGAGGTTGTAAACACCAGAGGAGTGAGGCTGCCTTGGTCAACATTCTGAATTCTTTCCCCATATGTCCTGTTTTTGTCATTCTCGTTCCTCCTGTGTGCAGAATCGACTACTACTATTACTACTACTACTACTACTACTACTTTTTTTTTTACGTGGCCTCCAGCCTCCCCCAATAGCCACACCTTCGCTACCATTTATTTACCTTAATATTAAATATCCTAATACATAAGAAGCTATCCTATCTGTGTTAAATTAGTTGAGCCGTAGATCTATGCGGCATTCAGTGACTGTAGCCTCATAGTCAATATCTGCAGCAGTTGTCGGAGTAGGGGCAGAAGCTCTCGTTCCCCTGAGGCAGAGCAAAGCCGACCGAAGGAGAGAGAAAGACAGGCGACATCTCATCCAGGCTGTTACAAAACTTCTGGGCTGCTGCTTCTGTTCGGAGATCAACTCCGCGAATCTGGCGTAGAAACATCTTGCACTTGGGCCCATCCCACCAGAGGTTGTGAACACTAGAGGAGTGAAGCTGCCTTGATCAACGTTTTGAATTCTCTCCCCATATGCCCTTCTCTACTACTACTGCTACTACTACTACTACTACTACTACTACTACTACTACTACTACTACAAATAATAATAATAATAATAATAAGAAGAAGAAGAAGAACATAAGAAGAACATAAGAAAATAAGGAGTCTGCAATAGGCCGGTTGGCCTGTGCATGGCAGCTCCTGTCGAGAGTTACTACCACTCTCTAACATCCATGAATCTATCTAGCCTCCTTTTGAAACTTTCCAGAGTTCCAGCACTTACTACAAAGTTGCTAAGCTTGTTCCACTCGTCCACCACCCTATTTGTGAACCAGTTTCTTCCTATCTCCCTCCTAAGCCTAAACTTATCCAACTTGAATTCGTTGCTCCGAGTCCTATCCTGCTCGGATATTATAAGAACTTTATCTATATCCCCTTTATTGATTCCTTTCACCCACTTAAATTCTTCTATCATATCTCCCCGCACTCTTCGTCTTTCTAGGGAATGCAAGTTAAGTTTCTTTAACCTATCCTGATATGGAAGGTTTCTAAGTCCCGGAATCATTTTTGTCATTCTTCGTTGCACCGACTCTAGTGAATTTATATCCATTCTATAATAGGGGCACCAGAACTGAACCGCATAATCGAGGTGCGGCCTGACTAGCGCAAGATATAGTTGCAATAAGACCTCTGCACTCTTGTTACTTACACTTCTAGATATGAAACCCAATACTCTGTTTGCCTTATTTCGAACATTAACTCACTGTTTTCTAGGCCGTAGGTCCGGGCTTACAAGTACTCCTAGGTCTCTTTCACAAGTCGACTTCTCTAGGTTGATGTTGTTGAGGCTGTATACATTATAAGTATTTGTTCTTCCAATATTAAGTACGCTGCACTTGCTGGTGTTGAATTTCATTTGCCATTTTTCAGACCACCCCTGCAGTTTATTTAGATCCTCCTGTCATGCATTTGCATCCTGCCCTGAATTAATTTGCCGCCCTATTTTGGTGTCATCCGCAAACTTGCTTATGTCACTGCTGATCCCAGTATCTAGATCGTTTATGTAGATTATGAACAAGAGTGGGCCGAGTACTGACCCCTGGGGAACCCCAATGGTTACACGGCCCCACTACCACTCCTCCTAGTTCCCCGAGGCCCTTACACGAGACGCACTTCCCCAGTAATTTTCTCCAAAAGGGTGTGACACTCCTATGTCTATATATTCCAAGAAGGTATTAAAAATGTGTTGGTATTGTCGTTGGGAGGGAGGTGGTCATCGTTCATCGTGTTGCAAAACACTCGGGAAAACCCACTCATGCAACTGGTGAGTCATAGGTGAGAGGGTGAACTAACCTACCCTAACCTAACCTACCTTATCCATTTGGAAACCTAAACATGGTAATTAAAGGTCTGGAGCTCTCGTGTGTGTGTGTGTGCTACAGACCACAGGAGACACAGGGGCTATATCGTCCCAAGGCGGGTGATGGTGCTACCTTACCTGGTAATAAGAGAAGTAGTGTTGTGGTGAGGTGTTGTGGTGAGGTGTTGTGGTGAGGTGTTGTGGTGAGGTGGTGTGGTGAGGTGGTGTGGTGAGGTGTTGTGGTGAGGTGTTGTGGTGAGGTGTTGTGGTGAGGTGTTGTGGTGAGGTGTTGTGGTGAGGTGGTGTGGTGAGGTGGTGTCGTTGTTTTGTCCCAGGAGTGAGGATAGTGTCAGTCCCTCCTTCCCTTACTCCTTCCCTCTTCCCTCCTTTTGGTCTCGTATACCTGGATCCGTCACCTGTGTAAAGACACCTGTACAAGAACTCGTAAGACACCTGAATCCACTAACAGAATCCAAGACTTTACACACACACACACACGTCTGCTGATGAACAGGTGTAACACTTGTAAGTCTCTCGTTGAAGGAGGACAGGTGTGTGAGGTGTGTAGTGAGACAGACAGGTGTAAGAGTTGGGGTTAGGTCAGGTGATATATGAGAAGACATTTGTGGTTGACTACTGTTTCCCTCACTGACAGAGAGACAGAGAGGGGAGAGACAGACAGGGGAGAGAGAGAGGGGGGTGATAGGAAAGGAACGGGTTATGGTGTATCTCTGTGGTCTGTGGTCATCCTCTCCTCCCTCATCCCTCACTCCTCCCTCATCCCTCACTCTTCCCTCATCCCTCTCTCCCTCATCCCTCACTCCTCCCTCATCCCTCACTCACTTCCCTCATCCCTCTCTCCCTCATCCCTCACTCCTCCCTCATCCCTCACCTCCCCTCATCCCTCTCTCCCTCATCCCTCACTCCTCCCTCATCCTCACCTCCCTCATCCCTCTCTCCTCATCCTCACTCTTCCCTCATCCCTCACTCCCTCATCCCTCACTCTTCCTCATCCCTCTCTCTCTCATCCCTCACCTCCCTCATCCCTCACTCTTCCCTCATCCCTCACCCTCCCTCATCCCTCACCTTCCCCCATCCCTCTCCCCCATTCCTCACTCCTCCCTCATCCCTCACCCTCCCTCATCCCTCACCTCCCTCATCCCTCACTCCTCCCTCATCCCTCACCTCCCCTCATCCTACCTCCCTCATCCCTCACTCTTCCCTCATCCTCACCTCCCCTCATCCCTCACTCTTCCCTCATCCCTCACTCCTCCCTCATCCTCACTCTTCCCTCATCCCTCCTCATTCCTCACTCCCCTCCCTCATCCTCACCTCCCTCATCCCTCTCCTCATCCCTCACTCTTCCCTCATCCTCACTCCTCCTCATCCTCACTCTTCCCCATCCCTCTCCCCTCATCCCTCTCTCCCTCATCCCTCACTCTTCCCTCATCCCTCACCTCCTCATCCCTCACTCTTCCCTCATCCCTCTCTCCCCATTCCTCACCCTCCCATCCCTCACCTCCCTCATCCCTCACTCCTCCTCATCCCTCTCCTCATCCTTCACCTCCCTCATCCCTCAATCCTCCCTCATCCCTCTCTCCCTCATTCCTCACCTCCCTCTCCTCCCTCATCCCTCACCTCCCCCATCCCTCACCTCCCTCATCACTCACTCCTCCCTCACTCACCTCCCCACTCACCCCTCCCCATCCCTCACCTCCCCCATCCCTCTCCCCCATCCCTCACCCTCCCTCCCTCCCTCACTCCTCCCTCACTCACCCCCATCCCTCACCTCCCTCATCACTCACCTCCTCACTCACCTCCCCCATCCCTCACTCCCTCATCACTACCCTCCCTCATCCCTCACTCCTCCCTCATCACCACCTCCCCATCCCTCACTCCCTCCCCTACTCACTCACTCCTCCCCATCCTCACTCCTCCCTCATCACTCACTCCTCCCTCATCCCTCACCTCCTCATCACTCACTCCTCCTCATCACTCACCTCCCTCATCCCTCACCCTCCCTCATCCCTCACCCTCCCCTCATCACCTCCTCATCCCTCACTCCTCCCTCATCCCTCTCTCCCCCATCCCTCACCTCCCTCATCCCTCACCTCCCTCATCCCTCACCCTCCTTCCATCCCTCACCCTACCTCATCCCTCACTCCTCCCTCATCCCTCACTCCCACCTCATCCCCACTCCTCCCCATCCCTCACTCCTCCCTCATCCCTCTCTCCTCCCCATCCTTCACTCCCTCCCCATCCCTCACCCTCCCTTCCATCCTCCCTCCCCTCATCCTTCACTCCTCCTCATCCCTCACTCCTCCTCATCCCTCACTCCTCCCTCACTCCCTCCCTCATCCCTCACCTCCCATCCCTCACTCCTCCCCATCCCTCCCTCATCCCTCACTCCTCCCTCATTCCTCCCTCATCCCCACCTCCCTCATCCCTCACTCCCCTCATTCCTCACTCCCTCCTTCATCCCTCTCTCCCTCATCCTTCACTCCTCCTCATCCCTCACCCTCACTCCTTCCCCATTTCTCTCCTTCACATTCCCTCTCCCTATTCGTCACCTCCCTCACACTCCTCACACCTCCTCATCCATCACTCCTCAAAGAAGGAGAGGAGAAGGAGAAAGAGGAGGTGAAAGATGTCTTGTGTGAGTGTGTTGTTGAAGGGCTTTGCTGTCAGGTGAGTCTTAACCCACCTGTCTCCCTGTGGCCCTCCTCTCTCTCTCTCTCTCTCTCAAGGCACCTCAGACCGTGAGTGGCTGTTCATGCTCTAAGTGCTGACATAAACAAATGTGTGGCTTCTTAGTGCATCTCCTGCCACATATCCTCCTCCTCCTGTTCCTTCCCTGTTCCTCCCTCCTCCTTCCTCCTTCTTTCCTCTCTTGCTCCTGTCACTACCTTTTGTAATGTGGCCTCCAGTCCCCCCCTTCCCAATACTCCCACACCTCTCTCTCTCTCTCTCTCTCTCTCTCTCACTATTTTTCATTCTTCAGTGTGTGTGTGTGTATCAGACGGTCGAGTCACAGCAGTCATCGTTCACCACGAGACAATGATGAGTGTCTTATATAACGAGACTGTCCTTGATGAGTACAGTTTGCTGGTCCCGTGATAACATGTAGTGACGATGATGATAACACGGGTCCTTTTAATACTATACAAACGTCAACATCACACACACACACACAAACACCTGTCACTTAATTATACTACGATTGAAAGTAAGGTTTGCTCAGACTATGGCCTAGTTAAGGTATTTGGTTATGTCTGTCTGTCTGTCTGTCTGTCTGTCAGTATATAGAAGTTGAATCCTGTCTTCAGTAAACTATGCAACATCTTTTTCTTCTTCTTGTTCTTCTTCTTCGTCTTCTTGTTCTTGTTCTTCGTCTTGTTCTTGATCTTCTTGTTCTTCTTTCTCCTGTTCTTCTTCCTCTTGTTGTTCTTCTTTTTCTTGTTTTCTTCCTGTAACACGTTCAGATTAAAGGTTCACTGTAACGGATTATAACTGCTGTAACACCTTCAGATGATTAAAGGTTCACTGTAACGGGATTATTTAACTGCTGTAACACCTTCATATCATTGAAGGTTCACTGTAACGGGATTATATAACTGCTGTAACACCTTCAGATGATTAAAGGTTCACTGTAACGGGATTATTTAACTGCTGTAACACCTTCATATCATTGAAGGT
This sequence comes from Homarus americanus, assembly GCF_018991925.1. NCBI lineage: Eukaryota > Metazoa > Arthropoda > Malacostraca > Decapoda > Nephropidae > Homarus > Homarus americanus. The sequence goes on from NW_024745741.1 coordinate 12,273, forward strand.
TCACTGTAACGGGATTATATAACTGCTGTAACACCTTCACTATTACAGATTAAATAACGTAACAAGATCATTTTGGTCAGCACGTAGACTATAGCTGAGTGACTTTATGTACCCATTGTCCCAGCATTATATAACACGTCTGTAATTTTTTTAATTTATGCTTTGTTCTATGGACAATGGAAGCTGTTCACTTTTGTTTACTATTGTCTAGGAATTTTTGTTCTTATAAATCTTTTTTTTTTAATTTTACGAAGAAAATGTCTATCAGTATGTTTGTCAGTCAGTCAGGTAATATTCAGGCAGTCAAACACATATCCAGTTACCCAGTCAGACAGTTCATCAGTTAGTTAGTCAGTCAACCAAACACTCAATTACTCGGGCTCGTCACTCGTTAACGGAACACCAGTATTAAGGGCAAGTGCGTGATGAGGGAGTTTTATTACACATAACGCTACATCTGTGTGTGTGTTCACCATCTTCAACATACCCTGAGCAGTAACCCTCCTCCCGCACCACATCTTTAAGGAGGACGACAGTGTCTGCCTACAATACCGGGTAGACGGGAGCTAATCAGGACGACCCCAAGCCCACACCACAACACAAGTTCAGCAGATCCATCTACGCGGACAACTGTGCCTTCGTAACGCGCCCTTGACACCATCTTAGGTCTCATAGTTAACACCAGGAAGACACAAGTGCTTGTACAGTACGTTGTGCCTCCCCCTAACGTGGCAGTCTTCACCATGGACGGCGACCCTCTTAAAGTTGTGAATTTGATTTGAATTGAATTGAAACAGTTTATTTAGCCAGAAAAATACAGATACAGAGTGGATAATAATAACAATATTAACATGGCTGAGCCAGTTGAGAACCTGAGCTCTCTTTGAGGCACCTGATATATACTATACATTTATCTCAAGGAAGTATTGTGTAACATTTAGTATCATCTGGAATAGTACAATAGCATGGTGGATAAGAACATCTCATATTGTTACCACGGTTATCACTTCAATATTTATTTATTTTATTTATTTATTATTATTATTTTTTAAATATACACACACACACACACACATATATATATATAAATATATATATATATATATATATATATATATATATATATATATATATATATATATATGTGTGTGTGTGTGTGTGTGTTTTGTAATAACATACACACGTGGAGCTGCTTAGTAATAACACTGAGAGCGAGTGTGTTTCCTAATTAAGTTCCCCTGCGTGTTTTAACTGACCTTAGTTGATTGTTTACAAATACAGTCCCCCCACCCACACATACCTCTACATGGGTCAACACACAAACTTTCACCACACCAAAACTAGTACCTCTCCTGCCTCTCCTGAGATACATAAACACATAGTTCCTGCCTTCACTCGGGCTCACCACCACCTCAAGGTTAACTCTAGAGACGCCACGTTTCGGGTTCACCTGAATATTAAACACCCCTTAGTTTATTTCACTTGTTGATTAAACTTACGTAGTGAGGGGATTAGGTTAAGTTAGGTTTGGTTACATAAATTAGATTAGGTTAAGTTAGGTTAAATTAACGTTAGGTGTTTAATCATCAGGTGTGTCTAATCTACAGGTAGTTTTACTTCCGGTATAAGACCATCGTTATGTAACACTGAAGCCGGCAAGAGCTGGTCCAAGATGGCGTCTGTATTACCTTGAAACTCTCTATCTCTTTAACTAGATGGTATAATAAGCTCCTGTGTGTTGATTGGCTGACTGTGTCACTGGAAACTAGATTCGTGTGTTGATTGGCTGGCTGTGTCACTGAAGGCTAGATCCGTGTCTTGATTGGCTGGCTGTCACTGAGGCTAGATCCGTGTCTTGATTATTGGCTGTGTCACTGGAGGCCAGATCGTGTCTTGATTGGCTAGCTGTCTCACTGAAGGTAGATCCGTGTGTTGATTGGCTAGCTGTCTCACTGAGGTAGATCCGTGTGTTGATTGGCTGGCTGTTTCACTGGAGGTAGATCCGTATGTTGATTGGCTGTTGCTCAGTGATCTGTGTGTTGATTGGCTGACTGTGTGACGTTCCCAAGATGGTGGCCACGAGGACTAGTTTTGTGAGCATTATTTCTTCTTCTTCTTTCTTAGTGGTGCTGATGGTGGTGGTAGTGGTGTGTGGTGGTAGTGGTAGTGGTAGTGGTGTGGTGGTGGTAGTGGTGTGGTGGTGGTAGGTAGTGGTGTGTGGTGTGGTGGTAGTGGTGGTGGTGGTGGTAGTGTGGTGGTGATCCTGTTGGTGGTGCTAGTAGTAGTGGTATGTTTGTGGTGATAGTGGTAGTGGTGTGTTTGTGGTAGTGGTGTGGTGGTAGGTGTGTTTGTGGTAGTGTGTGGTGGTAGTGGTGTGGTGGTGGTCTGTTGGTAGTGGTAGTAGTAATGTGTTTGTTGTGGTAGTGGTAGTAGTGGTGTGTTTGTGGTATGTGGTGGTAGTGTGTTGTTGTTTGTGGTGTGCTGGTGGTGATAGGTAGTGGTGTGATTGTGGTACATAAGAACATAAGAAAAAAAGAAGTCTGCACTAGGCCGGTTGGCCTGTGCATGGCAGCTCCTGTCCAGAGTTACTAAAACTCTCTATCATCCATGAATCTATCTAGCCTCCTTTTGAAACTTCCCAGAGTTCCAGCACTTACTACAAAGTTGCTAAGCTTGTACACCTGTCCACCACCCTATTTGTGAACCAGTTTCTTCCTATCTCCTCCTAAACCTAAACTTATCCAACTTAAACCGTCGCTCCGAGTCCTATCCTGCTCGGATATTATATGAACTTATCTATATCCCCTTTATTGATTCCTTTCATCCACTTAAATACTTCTATAATATCTCCCCACACTCTTCGTCTTTCTAGGGAATGCAAGTTTAGTTTCTTTAACCTATCCTGATATGGAAGGTTTTAAGTTCCGAATCATTTCGTCATTCTTCGCTGCACCGACTCTAGTGCATTCATATCCATTCTATAATAAGGGCACAAGAACTGAAATGCATAATCGCGGTGCGGCCTGACTAGCAAGATATATTTGCAATAAGACCTCTGCACTCTTATTACTTACACTTCTAGATATAAACCCAATACTCTGTTTGCCTTATTTCGAACATAAACGCACTGTTTTCTAGGCCGTAGGTCCGAGCATAAGTACACCCTAAGTCTCTTTCACATGTCGACTTCTCAAGGTTGATGTTAATTTATACATTGACAGTATTTGTTCTTCCAATATTAAGTACGCTGCACTTGCTGGTGTTGAATTTCATTTGCCATTTTTCAGACCACCCTGCAGTTTATTTAGATCCTCCTAGTGCATTTGCATCCTGCCTGAATTACCCGCTGCCCTATTTTGGTGTCATCCGCAAACTTGCTTATGTCACTGCTGATCCCAGTATCTAGATCGTTTATGTAGATTATGAACAAGAGGGGCCTAGTACTGACCCCGGGGAACTCCACTGGTTACACAGCCCCACACTCAGATTTAACACCATCTACGCGACCCTCTGCGTTCTATCGGTGAGCCATGATTTTATCCAATTTAAAACTCTCGATACCAGAGCCCTTAACTTTTCTCAGAAGCCTCTGATGCGGTACTCTGTCAAATGCCAAAGTCTAAGTAAATAACATCGTAATTTTGTCATTATCCACTACCTGGTAGTGGTGTGGTGGTGGTGGCAGTAGTAGTGTGGTGGTGGTGTTAGTGGTAGTAGTAGTGTGTTTGTGGTGGTAGGTGTTGTTGTTTGTGGTGGTAGTGGTGGTGGTGCTGTTTGTGGTGGTAGTGGTGTGGTGGTGTTGTTGTTTGAGGTAGTGGTGGTGGTGCTGTTTGTATTGGTAGTGGTGTGAGTTTGTTGTTGGTGGTAAGGTGGTGGTGCTGTTTGTGGTAGTGGTGGTGGTGCTAATGGTGGTGGAGGGTGTGGTGGTGTTGTTGTTGGTGGTGATAGTGGTGGTGGTGCTGTTTGTGGTGTGTGGTGGTGTTGTTCTTGGTGGTGGTGGTGCTGTTGTGGTAGGTGTGGTGGTGTTGTTGTTGTTGGTGGTGGTGGTGCTGTTTGTGGTGGTGTGGTGTTGTTGGTGGTGGTGCTGTTTGTTGGTGTGGGTGTTGTTGGTGGTGATAGGTGGTGGTGGTGGTGGTGCTGTTTGTTGGTAGTGGTGTGATGGTGTTGTTGGTGTGATAGTGGTGGTGGTGCTGTTTGTGGTGGTAGTGGTGTGGTGGTGTTGTTGTTGGTGGTGGTGGTGTTTGTGGTGTGGTATTGT